>NC_092869.1:23201571-23224004 GCF_032062135.1 Pyxicephalus adspersus | reverse complement strand
AATATTCTTAATTTGTGGAGTTAATAAAAAATGTATACAAACCAAAATACATTTTTTTTAAAGTGATGCCACCTAAGTTGCCCAGATATTTGCTTTGTAAAAAACCATTGCATTTGGATTTAGGATACAGTTACAAATTATTAACTAATTAATGTGTTTTTTTAAATCTGTGAAAAACCAGCAACAAAATAGATTATACAAGGTAACCAAGTTTATTCATGACTGTTAGATGATAAAGAATCTGTATAATTCACAGATCAATCTTATGTTTTACAGACTGTTGCTCTTGCATAAGAATATTAAAATAATAAACCCCAACGTGAACCTGTCGGTAACTTTAAACATTTGAAAGTAAAAGTCCTAGCATGAACTCCAACATGACTGCTGATTACAAGAAATTACATGACAAGGACATGACTTTCCTGACTTCAGGATTAAGTTTTGTCATCTGTCATCCCCCATCCAATAGTAGTCAGTATGAAATGGCGGTAAATGGTGGCCAAGTCCTGTAGTCATGTAAGTCAGACCTTTTGCAAAACTAATTTCAGAAAGACACATGAGAATTCTTTTGTTATTAAAACAAATAATAGCAAGAGTCTTGTGGCATCTGATCATAGGCAAAATTTTTATTTTAAAAGTTTGATATGAGTCACTAGTTCACGGAAAGGCATAACTTCACTTCCACTTCCCATAAAGGCTTCACCCTCACTTCACACTGTGAAACCTGATGATGCAGGCAGGATTGTCATATAATGAACTATGCAAATCATGTTCACTAAATGTTTTAAAAGTTTTGATGACTTGTGCGAAATGTTAAGATCTACAGTGTACAACTGTGAACATTCTGTATTGCATCACAGTGTCTAACATAGAAATGTTTTATGTTCCAACATTTTTAAACTTGATGCAGACTTTAGGATTCAAGTCAGTATTATCACATTTGATTTCTTGTTGTTGGTTCTTAGCATTGACATGTGGACAGAGAAAGTCACTTGTGTCTCCAGTTTCTTTACATCAATAAAAATAATTGAACATTTCCCACCGGGCAGCATTTGAAATGAATACTGTATGTGTCATTTTTACTGATGTACCTTGGAAAGGTGTGAGCATTGAATAATGGAACCCTAATTGGGCAATAGTCTGTACTCTTTAATGATGGATTTAAATAAAATAGAGTAAATGTAAAAACAATCAGATAAGAATGATTATAGAAATTTGGTTGAGACTACAATAAGAATTAAAACACAAATCAATGGGCAGTAGGTATTAAAATGACCTGATCTGTCTAATTTTTTATTTAAATACGATGGTCCAGCTCTTTTATCTCTTGCTGTGTCCTCAATCCCAGACCCATTTTAGCACCTCTGCCAGATGCTTGAATAATCCTGCCTAGCTTAGTGAAAGTAAGAGATCATTCCTAATGGAAACAAGGAGGAGGGCGCAGGGAGCCCATGACTGCTGTTCGAAGTAACCTAACACCAAAAGCAAATAAAAAAAAGCTACATCTGCTTTAAAAAAATACATATTAAAGTCATGTCATCACCCAGTTTACATTAATACTTGCAACATTTACCATCCTTTAATTATAAGATATTTGACATAATGTGTATATTTGTTTGGTGGATAGAGGCTGGACATCAAATACACAAAGGGCAGGGTGTGATAATATGATGCAGGTACAGTGAATCACACAATGAGACAATAGCAGTTACCTTCATCCCCCTATCCAAGATCACCTGTCGGGCGTGTTAGTAGCCAGGGATGTTTCAGCACCACAGCAATGGACAGCAAGCAGATAACAGGGAGAGGCAGCTGCAAAGAACAGCCAGATGGGCAGATGAGGGAGGTGGCAATGGTAGGGAACAGCTGGTGGGAAGATCTGGCAGGAGGAGTATGAGATCTGCAGGAATGGAGGCTTGCAGGGAAAAAATTCACAAATACAAACCACTAAAGATCAGTGGGGGGGAAGCAATTTCATGGAACAGCCTTTATAAAAGGGAGGGAGGAAGGAAAATCACACAGCCAGGAATCACAGTCAGGATGGCTGAAAATAATCAGAGCATAGGCCTTGGCTATTTAAGGCTAGGTATACACGTGCAATGGTTCTCATCCGATAATGGGCTCAAGCCTAATATCAGAGCACAATCTTGCGTGTGTAGAGCACTCGTTGTCCCAACGACCATCCTGGCAGATCAACGGACGACGAGCGATTGTAATGGAAGTGAAGAGGGGAGAGAGCGCAGCGGGGTGCCGCTCCGTCATTCTCCCTTCTCCATAGAGCAGAGTGGCTCTGTATGTACAACACTCATTCATGCATCGTGCAGTCGTTTGTCATTGGAAAGGATCGCAAAAGATTATTGTACGTGTGTTACAGCCTAATAAATAACTTAATGTTTTACATTGGATTATAGTAAAAAGTCACAGGTATGAGCGTACATGGAATTTGTGTATTAATTGAATAACAAATTGTACACCAAGGTCATTGGGCCTGATTTTTTAAAGCTCTCCAATGCTGGAGAAGATAGACTTTTATCAGTGAAGCTTGGTGATCCAGCAAACCTGGAATGGATTTCCTAAAAGTAATTTTCTTTTTGTTAGCAAATGTTTTCAGTCCTGGACCAGACCCATTTCAGGTTTGCTGGATCACCCAGCTTCACTGATGAAAATGTATCTTCTCCAGCCTTGGAGAGCTTTAAAAAAAGGCTCATCGACCTTGGTGTACAATGACTCTGCCAGTATTTCAGCGCTAGAAGCAAAGCACACAGGAAGGAGCTCACAAGAATTCTGGCAGAATGTATTAGTAATTTCTGTACAGTTTTTTTTATTTTGATAACTGGGGCAAACTGCAGAGATATAATAGATATGAGATTTCTTTGTTCCTTTTGCCATGATATACACTTTGAAGTAAACCAGTAAAGACAAATATGGTATTGGTAATATTTCTGTTGCTTTATTCTCTACCTATTGATTTAGTGACATACAACAAGCATGTATTAGGTAAGGTAAGAAAAGTCAAAACAGTCACGTGTATTTCCAGGATTAGTAGGAAAGTTCAAGGCCTGCATTTTTAGATTTAATGTCAACAATGACAGCTCTTATATATCTGGGGTTACGGGTTCCCCTCAAAGGAGAACAAAACTTTTGTTGGTGTGGGTAAACTTTTTCTATAATCAACAACTATGCAGAGCATACCAACCTATTATGGCACACACTTACCTTTTGTAGGAGCCCTGCAAGGATGATAAGTCCAGGAACCTGTCATTGCTGTATCCCCTAAAGCTACCTCCACTTCTTTTATCGCCTTTCAGCCATTGAATGGCCACTGATGATGTAACTCCTGCACATGCATCCTGGTCTATTCATGATGGTGCCAGCGTACAGAACTGGGCTCTTCATTGCATGGCCCATGTGCAGTGCAGGCAAAAAACATAACAGTACCAGGGTTTATTTCTGGGCAAAAGAGACTTTGTATGTGTCTTCTGCCAAAGACCTCTCCCTGCTGGTGACATTTTGTTTTTTAGGCTTAGTGCCTAAGAGCATTGTCCACTGAAAACTTGTTGTGGGCCACTCAGAGATGACTGAGGTTATGGGGTCATTATCACAGTGAAGCAAATAGCATTTTCTGCCCTAATAACCACTAGTCAATGGATGGTTTGGCAAAAATGGAAAGTTTGTTGAACATGGAACAAACCAAACACATGCAAATATGAATTAAATATGTGCAATACATGTAGGTAGGAGATAAAGTAAGGCTTTTCTTTTACCAGAACTTTTCTATGCATTGTTCAGAAATTCAATGAAATTTCAAGAAAATGAGAGGAAACCAATAAAAACAGTACTGTCATCAGAGAAAAATTGCTCGGCAGGAGCATATGGGGGAGCCCTGGTTTCGTGATATTTGCTAAGATAGGGATTCTGAGTGATTTCCTCTCATTTCCTGTTGCATCTCAAGTGCAAAATATACTTTTACACACTCTATACACAGACAAGAAAAAAAAACTTAAAAAAAACTTAAAGAAATGAATTTGCCTTCACAACTGCTCTCACCTTATCTATAGCCATGTCCCTACAGACTTGCTCACACACAAATGCTTTTACAGGTTCCTTTACACCAAGCACACAACCTGTGGGAATTTAAATGCTGCAGGTGGTAAGTTGATGACATAGTACCACTCTCTATTACAGCCTTTAACAACTTTTTTTTACCCCTAAGGAACCCTTAAAACAAATTTTAGGCGTCTGGGAACCCCTACTATAATTAATTAATAGGAAAAATTCTATTTGCATTGTTTGCCAGTGGAAAGAATGCCCCCCATATATTAGTAGTCAGAATGCCATCTTTACAGACAGCTAAGAACAAAGTTCTTGGGTCGTCTCTCACGCATCATCTCATGGGAGATTAATCAGACACAGCTTATGGAACCCGTGGCAACTTCTGGAGAAACCCTGGTTGAGAATGGCTGTTCTACAACATACTTCTGTGACGTTAGGACAGGGACGGTGTTATAACGCACTGGGCTCACAAGAGATTGGTTGAATGAGGCTGAGCCCCAATAAACAGCATCTGGGGGTCTGCAGGGAACAGCAGCAAATTTTGATTGGAGTATAGCAGCCAAGCTGCTTTTTAATTTCAGGCTGTTCTGGCACCCAAGCTGGAATTGGGCTTTAAATCGCTGCCATGCTGTATGTGCATTATTAAAAAACAAAGAATACAACCATAAAGTGGGCCCGAACATTGAGCTATTTACGAAAGGGTGCTGAGATGTTCCTGGCTTTGCCCAGAAAGAAAAGAGCCAGAGTTATGAATTAACACATTTATTCAACATATTCCCCCCTGGCTGATGCACTTGGTACAGCGTAGATGCAGCTTTTCTAGATTGTTCAAATAAAAGTCCTTTGGTTGGGCCGCAAACCAGCTATCAGCAGCATCCTTGATGTCAGAAATATCCTAAAAACGTTGCCCCTTCAGGTGTTTCTTCAAATTCGGGAACAGATAACAGTCCAAAGGGGCCAGGTAAGGTGAGTAGGGGGGATGGTGGACCAATTGGAAACCCAGGGTGTTCAATTTTGCAGCCACCACAGTGGACGTCTTGCAAAAAAAAGATACCTTTGGTCAACTTTCCACGGCGTTTCATATTAATTGCCTCCTTCAGCTGGTCCAGGAGGTTAGCATAATACTGTCCGGTGATACTAGAGCCCTGAGGTAGGTAGTCCACCAACAGAATTCCGTCTTTGTCCCAGGAAACGGACGCCATGACTTTTTTGTACGATTTCTGGGTTCGGAACTTCTTTGGCCGCGGGGACCCGCTGTGGCGCCATTCCTTTGACTGTTCCTTGGTTTCAGGATCATAGATGTGGAACCAGGTTTCATCCTCAATCACTAACCTAGCCAAAAAGTCCTGTGCAGCTTCAAAATGGGACAAAACGGTTTTGGATGCATGTCTAGGATAGTGGTGATAACAAACCCAACACGCTCCCGTAAGATGTCAAGTATCTTGGCTTTTTTTTTGCGGATATTCGCCGGTCCTCAATATTCAGCTCATGGACAGCATTGCTGGTTGCCGGGTCAGTTGAGGATGGGGGGCGCCCACTGCGGGACTTATCTTTAACGGTGAAATGCCCAGTCCTGAAACGAGATATCCAGGTTTTGACAGTGCTGTAGGAAGGACACTTCTCCGCCAGTGTTTGTGATATCTCAGGGTGAATGTCCTTCGCTGACTTTTCCTGGAAAAACAAAAACTTCATGACAGCCCGTAACTCCAACGACGTGAAACTTGCTTGTGCCTCTGCCATCACAGCTTCTCACAAAAAAAAAACAGTTTTAAGAATCGCAAAAACCTGATATTTGCACAGTTACATACTAACATATTGGGCTCTCAAACGCCCCACACTTATTTTTCTATTTCATCTGGAAGGGGGCAAAGCCAGGAGCTTCTCAGCACCCCCTCGTATGTATTCTAGCAAACACTGCAGCTGTGTTGGAGCCAGAAATTGTATTCAGAGGGTCACTGGTGATGTTACAAGAGTGTAAGTTCTAAAGCATATTTGCTTTTCAAGGTGTGGTCGAGGAGGAGGGGTTTGCAGGGGTATACTGGTGCCAGTCATGTTGAAGGGGGGTGCAGAGGTAATCTATGATGGTGGAATAAGGCTGATAAAGTGATAGTGATTGTGGGGGCAATGGGGTCTGGGGGGATTTGTAGGGGAATGTAGAGGTAATCAGTGGTGGACAGGTTTTTGCAGAAGTAGTTGGGAGAGGGTTGTCGGAAAAGCAAATGACCAACAGGGAAGGGTGCAGAGCAGTGCAGAGGTCAATAGTGGTGAATGGGGATGAGGGGTGCAGGACACTGCCAAGGGGATCAGTTGAGGACAAGGGGTGCAAAGATTCATTGTTGGAGAAGGTTCATTGGTAATGATGGTGTGTTTAACTATTTTAGTAAAATACTTCTTAAAGGTAAGCTCAAAATGTTAACTCTCAGTCTACAATCTGTATGAAGAAAAGAACATGTAATGAAAGCGCTTCATTTTTTAAATAATTGTACTTGAAAGTGGTGAAAATGTGTAATATTTTTGTTTGGCACAGCATTTTATATTTTGTGGCTGCAAGGCCATGACACCTATTATGGTTTAGATTGCAGGTATGTCCATTTAAGCCCCTCTCATTGTCTGTGTGGTTACACCTACATTTTGCTTTGGTGTGCAGGGACCCTATCCTGATGTTTACCTAGGTAGATAGGCTTGAAAATGTCATGCTGACATGCAGAAGAAGACTTGGCATTACATGCAAAAAGAAGTGAAAAGCGGACCTATCATCACATTTGTAACATTATAAAAAAATGTGTTTTTTTTTTATTTATTTGAGGGGGCCCCTCTCTTCCTGTTTTTACTGCCATGGCGTTATGCGTAGTGAGATTGGCATTTTTTTAAAAATACATTTTCGGACACATGACTGTGCAAGTGCTAGATCGGATGATGTCAGCCGAAGATTGAAGAAGAAAAAAACTGGGACAGCGTGGGACCTACTGGATTATGTGGGATCAAAAGTAAAGGTTTTTTTTTGTTTGTTTTTTTTAATGAAAGTTCCACTTTATGTAGATTTTGTGCATTAGTAGCAAGGTCTCCTTATTTAGTATGCTGTCCCTCCACCTTGCGTAAATGTTACATTAGCTAAAGTGCAAAGCAAAGAATAGCCCTGCACAAATAAATGCGAAAATGAATTTGTAACCAAAACGTTTTGGGAGTTTTGGTATACTTTTTTCAAGTCATCTTTCCAAAGCTGAACCATCAGTTTGTTGTAAACCAACCTTTACAAAATAATTTTGTTTTGTTGCTTCTGCATAAATAATTATGGTTAGAGACAGCAGATGGTGCTACTGAGCCTCGTAAAAAAAAATTCTAAAGAAAAATGAAAGAAAGGTCTACAAAACACACTTCAGGTTCTATTTATAAAGCAACAGTATGGCCACAGTGCAGCTATAACACTACATAAAAAACAAGAGAGACCCATCATAAAAAAGCACCATTCTCTGCTTTACAAATATGATTGTTGTTATTCTTCAAAATAGAGTCCCTGACCTGTCAAAGTTAGAAAACCACTCTTTCCTCCAACTACCAAGTTTCCTAAAGAATTGTTTTAATTAAGTTTTTAGTATTAAAATTGAAAAGTTCAACTTGGGGTGGCATTACCCTATCTGCATGTTATGGGGAAGCAGGGGAAAGCAGAGTGCCTGGAGAAAACCTACAAGAACATAAAAACTCATTACACATATTATCTAATTTTTCTTTCTGAATTAAGCATGTTTAAAAAAGTACTATTAGATATTGTTGAGGAAAGGGGGGTGTGGTGTTCCCTACTATTGTTAGATTTCAAATAAAAACTGGTGATTCCTGTAAAAGAGCGTGTTATTACATTTCATCTTTTTTCTTACCGTTGCTGACTATATGCTACCAAGTAAGAGGTGAACCATCTTAGAAATAAAGTTGTAAATACAATCTATAAACTTTAATACATACTTTATTATGATTAGCTGGCCACAAGTGGTGCGTGGGTTTTCAGACAATAGACTTTTTTGTCAGCTTGGATTGTTTAATTTTTTTTCATACTGTTCTTTGTAAATGTTTTTATCTAAAATTGGTTTCAATAACACGGGATAACAAAAAATTTTTGATAATCATCAGAAACCACAACAACCTATTAGTTTTTCTAGCAGATTTCAGATCTGTTTTCAGTTTTTCCCTAACACGTACGCCCTGAGTTATGAGTACTAGTAATATTAACATTGTACTTGCATGTGTTTTGTACTAAAAAGTAAACACCATTGAAGTGAATGTTAATACATCTTCAGTGTGAAGTAAAATAAGGCACACTGTGGTATAGATCTACTGAACAGTGTCAGGTATCATTGTTTCTTCAAAAATGCCTAGAGTATGATTTTCTTGTGTACTCTTTGTCTGGATTGTCGCAGTACAGCATCCAGCAGTAGTCAGCCATCATACTTTCATTCCAGAAACCTTGGTAGCGGTACTCCGTTAACTGAATGTCCTGGTGAAAACGTTCTCCTTGTTCGTCACTCACCATACCAAGATTTTCTGGGAAGAATTCTAGATGTGAGTGCAAGAAATTTATTTTTAATGGCATGCAACAACCCAGTTTCTGGTATGAATCAAGCAGATTCTGAACTCCCTCCTTGTATGCAGAAGACTTATGGTTGCCCAGGAAATTTTCACACAGCTACTTGAATGCATCCCAAGCTTCTAGCTCAGCTGCTGAGAGAAATTGTTTGAAAACATAATCCTGCAAAACAGACTTGATCTGTGGTCCTATAAGTATCTCTTCCTTCATTTTTGCAGTGCTTTTGTTTAAGCCTTAAAGCAAGAAGTTCTGTCTTGTCATAGGAGAGATTTAGATCACAAACGGGATCATTCAGCTCTGCTTGTGTAAAGGTCTCTGGTTCTGAATCTTCATCGGCCAAGTAGTCAGGATCAGATAATTCAGAGTTGTAACTGGCTGCAACTCCAGTGCATTCCTCATCACCTTTTTACAGAAGCAAGTCCATCATGTGGCGGTACCGGAACTGGCAATAATGGGAAACAGAAATAATTGCAGAATCAAGGCTAGGATAAACAATTTTGTGCTTAGTTTTACCTGAGCATCCACTTTTGTTGACATAGCAAAAATAGCAGTCGATTAGATGGTGTCACGGTTCTCTCCACACCATCGGGATTGCAAATGGCATTGTTGCTTTACGATGATTTAGCCAGTCACGCAGTCCGTTGGAACAACTAGTACAGATGATATGTGGAGCCCAAGATTTATCCTGGTCACCAAGTGGACAGCCGAAATATAATTTGTATATCTTTTTAAGTTAGGTAATTGTCAATGTTGTGCTTTCGCTGTGAATTAACCACACACGTGACAGAAACTGTCTGGATCATTAAGGCAATTTCTAGGCGTGATGACAAATGAAATCAATTCCAGTTAGTGCGGTCTCTAACCTTAAAAAAAGAAAACTGTCATTAAATGTTGTAATATGTTAAGGCTATTTATAATGAATTTCACACAATATATAATTAGCTGCATCACAAAAACTAGACGTCCTAGAGAAAAACTGAACAAAGATTTGAAATCCACATCAATAATACTACAAAGCCCACATAAAATTGAATCTGATGAAAATGACATGTTGACCTGTGTAATTTGAGGTATCATTTATATTTTTCTTTTATGTGTTTCTTCTCCTTACTTAATATTAGAGTACAGTAGATATAACAAATAGCTGTCTATGTCCTTATAAAATTAGGACAGATGTTTGTCTCAGCAAATTATTAGGTAGAATGGTGTCAGTTACTGTATAAAATCCTCACTGTGAGTTAATCACCAAAAAAAAAAAAAACTTTATGGAGCCTTAACTTCCATTAACTTCTGGAGCAAGCTGTGCTTTGATAAGCAAAATGAAACAGCTGCAGACTTTGTCTTGGTTATTAAAGAGTTACAAAATGTTACAGATTAGCTGGCTCTTAAGATCACCCACAACCTCAGCTGTGTTTAGCAAAAGATTTCTTCTGCAAGTCATGCAAACCACCCCCTCCCCCCTTTTCAAACCTCCATTCTGCACAGGAGCAAGTAGGGAATCCCTCGTTCGTATCTAAGAGTCATCTGTATGTCTGATGTCCTTAACTCGGGGACTACCTGCAATAGGATTGTGTTTAGCATCTCTGTCTTGCAGTACTAAGATCAGGATTAAACAGTACCTATGTTATTTTGTTTTTATGCAGAGCAAAGCAACAGGTTCACTTTATTGCTGACATCTAGCTGTTTGTACTTACCTTACCACCTCTCCCTGCCATTTGGGCAGTAAGGTAAAGCAGCCCTATGCAAGTTCTCATTTGCACCTGCCCCATGTATCATTGGGTATCAAAGCACCTATTCGCCAAGCACCAGTGCTATTAGTAAGGAGATTGAGTCACATGCTGCCACATTTCCAGAGGCATCCTATAAAAATTTAGCTTTTCTATGCAAATAGTGTGAAAAGGGAGTGTTTAGAAGTATACACAGCCGCAGGGGCTAGTGCGCTGGACATCTAGCTACAGCCATGACGAAGAATTAAGAAAGAACTGATTCACAAAAACAGAAGAAACAGTTGAAGGGTTACAGGAAAGCTGAACATGGGTTCTATGTCTGTGCCCTGATTCATGACAGCCTTAAGTTATGTGTGTGTCAGGCAGAGGCACACAAAGCACTTTTCGCAAATCAGTTCCAGGTTTCTTTCTTTATTCCTCATCTTCATGGCTATAGCTGGACATCAGGAGCACCCTACACCTGTCACACTAGTACACTCATTCTCAAACATTTCAATCCATTCATAGGCGACTGTATGAGGGAACCCTATCCCCATACTCAGCACACATGCAGAGATGAATGTGTGCTCCTGGCACACCTTCTGCCCACAAAAAGGGTATAAGATGTTCCTCTTTGGTGCAATTCACAAGTTTTGCGGCCATCCTCACTATAGCTTGACAACTCTTATACCAATTACTCCTCCTGCCCTCACTGTTTCCAGTCCAGACCTTTTCCCTAGGAAAATATAAAAGTGCAGAAATTTTTTGAAGATCCCTTGTACATTTTTATTGATTCCAACTTATTGTAGTTTTGTATTAACTGGGTATTTACCTGAAGCAATGAAGTGGGCTATAATGATCCTAAGTGAACACGACTAGACCATTTCATATGTCAGAATTGTTGCCTGCAAAATACATAGCAATGTGGAAAGAACATAAAAACCTTAACACTTGAATAATGCCTAGTATACTGAAACACCACACTTACCATGTTGGAAACTTACTGACCCTGTGTTAGGACTTTATCAATATTGGCACTGAAACTAGTGATTAGGACTGTAAAGGACCAATTAAATCAGGGGTTCCTAACCTTTTGATGACTCCAGACCCCCAATGGATTGTCCAATATGGTCCCTTACCCCCTTTACTTGACTGTTGAAATAATCATCATTAGTTGCCAGATGAGTCAAAACACAAAAGAAGAAAACAAACCTAAATGTGCAAGTTTTTTTTCAATATCTCGACCACATAACACAGACTTTCGCTAATCTAGTGAGATATTTGCTGGTATTTTTGTGCAATCAAAACATGGAATCAGGGTACAGTTACGGACAAAGCTACTCACATGTCATCTGACACATCAAGTCGATTTCTCCATTTTAATTTCAGATTTAATAATGTACCCAAGTATAAATTAATACATTAAATAAAATAAATACCAGTACCCAGAGATTGAGTCCCATACCCCAGCATTTGATTCTCATACCCCCAAAGGGTATGGATACTTCTGGATAAGAACCCCTGAATTAAGTAAATGTAAAATTTTTGTTTATGATAGTTAAAACAGTTTTTCTGTTGCTGCCTGTGTTACAATAGGGAAGATTTCTTTCATCTAGTCATAGTTTTGTGTAAGGAATTCCGGTTTTGCACACTGATCTCCAGCATCATGATTAGTAATGCTGTCTCATGTGTATATGGATGCAAGATTAACACTGGCTAGAATGGTGTTGTAGCTCATACAAGGTTAGCTTTGCTAAAAAATATTCAGAATTAGGCAACATTTTGATTTTTAATAAAATCTTATTTATTAGTAAACAATTTGCACATTCTGGGCCTTGTCTAACCAATAAGTAGCCTCTATGTGACTGGGGCCAGTTTATGCAGGACAGAAGATTAGGAGTAGAACAGGGCCCAACATGTGCATGACTTTTAACAAGGCTCAAATTTTACAACTTTTAATCATTTTATGGATGGACTCAAGGCCATTCCATTATAGAGGAACAACCATTGTGTGTATAAAATGAATTCTGATTATATCCATTATTTTTTTGGAAAAACATATAATGTAAATAATTATATATGTACCCAAAGTGATGCAAAAATAAACTGGGGTACTTAGTAGTTTTCTGAGTATACAGAAAAATTATCTGTCACAATTAGAAACCCGGAGCACAAATTGCTTTATGATAAAGAAAGTAATATAATGCAGTAATGAATTGTGCATAGAGGGGCAGAAGGTTTAAATGGAAAAATAGACATTCACTGCGGATTTTATTTTAAACTAAATGTTCTAAGTGTTACCACTTCCCATTATACCCCTATACATAACACTGCACCCCATTACACCCCCTTATACATAACACTACACCCCATTATACCCCTATACATAACACAACATCCCATTATAACCCTATACATAACACTGCACCCCATTACACCCCCTTATAAATTACACTGCACCCCATTATACCCCCTATACATAACACTAAACCCCAATATACCCCCTATACATAACACTACATCCCATTATACCCCCAACACATACCACTACATCCCATTATACCCCCATACATAACATTATACCCCCCCATACATAACATTGCACCGCCCCCATCTGAAGCAGAACAATAGACAATGACAGAACCAGCAGAGCTCATCGTTGTTCTGCCCGAGCTCAGACTCCGCCCCCTCTGCTGACATCACTTCCTGTCCGATTCCTCCGTACTGTACAGCAGTGTATTCACCGATCTGGGAAGGAGCGGAAGGGCTGACTTGGGGCCTGCTATCTGTAGACACGGCAACCGGGACGGACACTGTGACAGGGAGGGGAGCCCGGGGACCGGCCGGTGAGTCTGTGTACTTAGACGGGAGGAAGGTGGGCTGTATATAGAGCCCGGAGCAGCAAACAGGAAGAACTGCCTGACTGCTTTATTGTGTGAGGCTCAGCACGGCTCTGTGTTTTGTGTACACTGTGCGGGCCGCCCAAGGCTTTGTGTTGTTTGCAAACTTTGTGCTGACGGGTTTTACTGTGAACACAGTCCAGGTGCCAGGCTTTGGCTGGGGGTGCCGGGTATTAGTAACTGGGGTGGCTGTCTAGGTGTCGGGGTTTCCCCAATCCCCCCAGGTGCTGGGCTTTAGCGCCCCCCCTACCCAAGTGTGGGGTCTTTGTGCCAGTGTTTCCCCTTTCCAGGTGGCAGAGGGTGGGGGGTCTCCCCCCCTCCAGGTGGCGGGGCTGTTGAGCCGGGAGTCTCCCCCCCTCCAGGTGGCGGGGCTGTTGCGCCGGGGGCCCCCCCCCCTCCAGGTGGCGGGGCTGTTGCGCCGGGGCCCCCCCCCCCTCCAGGTGGCGGGGCTGTTGCGCCGGGGGTCTCCCCCCCTCCAGGTGGCGGGGCTGTTGCGCCGGCCCCCCCCCCTCCAGGTGGCGGGGCTGTTGCGCCGGGGGTCTCCCCCCCTCCAGGTGGCGGGGCTGTTGCGCCGGGGGTCTCCCCCCCTCCAGGTGGCGCCGGGGGTCTCTTGTACCTGTGCCATGGCTCTTACTTGCTGACCATTGACAATCAGCACATGCACAGCTAGGGGATGATGACCGGTCCCCATGACCCGTTATGGGTAATTTTCTTTCACACATATTTTGGGTCTGTTGTAACATTCCTCATGTACGTTTATCTCAGCACAGAGAAGTGACCACAATATTCAGGGTTTTATGGTGCAGTTGGTCTGTAGACTTGTGTTGTATTGTCTGATTATCAATATTTTTACACACTAAGCTGGACCCCGGTGAATGTCAGTGTCTGTACACACAGTTCTAGGCTTTATTTTGGGTGTATTGTCTGTGCTCAGCATTCTGTGTTTACACAACCCAGTTACGTATGTGAGTTTAGAGCATATAGATTTTTATTACACAAGCATATACACCCAGTAGTTTATTTATAAAGCAGTGAATCTGACATTCATCAAAACATTCTATGGTGGAGAATCCATCAATGCCGTTAAAAACAGATACTCCACCAGAGAGTGTTTGGTGAATGTCAGATTCACTGCTTTATGAATACTGCCGTTCTGTTATAAAGATCAATACTGGTGACAGGTACTCTTAGGAATACAGCTGTGTTACTTGCGCTTATGAACTTTTCATATGCTGCATTCAGAAATTAGTGAATATTCTTTTCACTTTGATCCAGTCATATGCAGATGAAAAAGAGTGAACATGGATGTTTGATGAATATTCGCTTATTTTTCCGTGTGAACAGTCATTATTACCTGTTTCCTTTTAGTCAGCCTCAGAATCTCCAGCTTTAGCAGCACTCGTGTTATCCAATGCTGATGACAGGGTCACACCAGCACTTGGAGCTTCTTGGAGAAACATTGTAGTCACCTAGAGAAATAACCTGATATCCATCTACAATACAAGGTTTTGTGCCAAATGTCCTAAGTCTGATTAAAGAATCTTCTGTAAATCCAGCATTCATTATTTATTATGCAAGCCAACCTGACCAGACTGACTGGCTTCTATCGCATGGTCTGGGTGAACCTAAAGGGTAATAAATGTAAGCAATGCACCCACCCTGTATTATTGTCAGTCAGTTAGCTGTCAAATCAATTGTCAGAATGATGGTTAGGCAAGGCATTTGTGGGGGATTTGTTGTTGGGTAACCATCATATTAAAGTCACTTCAACTTTTTGTGTCAAGTATTATTGCAATTGTATATATTGGGTAAAATGATTGTAATACCAGTTAACTATAATCAAGAATTGAATAAATCATTCATGCAGTACCGGGGTGCATAGGCTAATGGTGGCCTCACACATACTAGTATGATCATACAATTAAAACTGAAAACTGATCAACTAGAAGAAAACCTGAAACAAACTAAAGACCAATTTTTTCGACGATGTGAGCTTTCAATCGGTTTGGAAAGCTGATTTTCATTTAGATTATTTAAATGCTAATTCAGTGTTGAACCCAGAAATGTTTTTTAACCTGGGTGGGAAGAAGCTGTAGGCGGGTGGCGGCACCTTAAAGTTGAACTTAACTATTCGTCAAATGGAAAGTTTTGGGGACCCAGGAACGTTTTCCTGTAGTGTGTTAGTAGAACAGTATATTTGCACATTGTGGCAAGCGATTCCCCCAGCAGTGTGATGTCAGCACTCCTATCCTGGCTGCCTTCTGGGTCTGGAGTCTTCGGCACTTGGTTGGCTGTTTTCCGATGATGTGACGTCCATGCATGTGCACAGAATTTACTTCATCACTGCACATAATCATCCAAGACTGTGGCTCAATGCACGTAATGCAAAGTTCTAGCAGGAAGGTAGAAACATATATGCCTGAGGAGACTTGTCTGTTGTAAACAACCTTCCTGTTAGCGTCTTTGTAAAAGGAATGGTTTAATTCTACTTTATAGGAGGATCTGAACTGTGGAAGTTGTGGTCAAAACATGCTGGCAAACACCCACCAGTGTTGCCTGTGGTCTCCATGTGGTTGATCTTTTCCCCCATCACTGAGTTACCATGTCTTGTTTTGCACTGTGTCCTATGTGTCAGCAGCCTCTCTGTGTCTTAGTATAGGCAGGGCTTTGTTTCCTCGTGTCAATGCCTCCAGCAAAGAAACCTGACCGTAGCACAGTAGTGATAACACCAAACCTCATGAGAAATCTCCTAAAACTGGTAGTTAGTTGCGGTTGTACCTGAAATTCACACCCCAGATATAAGGATGTGAGGCTGTAGGTACAAGAGAACCTAGGTCCACTTGCATACCAGGAAGAGCACTGGTACTTTTTGTGGAGAAATTTTTCAAGGTATTGCTTAGAATGGTTCCCATATCTATTTTTACCCATTAGGGTGATTATAGCTGTGGTGAAACACTTGTAATGCTGTTGGTGACACTTTTGTACTAACCAATACATTTTCAGGGCAAGCTTTTCTTGGTGTATACACTTTGTCTCCATCCAAACAGTACTCACCTCCCCCACATAACATAGCAAATCTTTATGATAAATGTCTGATCACAGCACTGTGACCATGATGTATTATATGATTTCCTCCATAGGTGTTTTATCTGCAGACTTGTAGTTGCTGGGCAATGTTATCATAGTTTCTGGCACAGATGGTAGCACTAAGGAGGAGCTCAAACAGTTCTCTTGGCTAGGATGTCACTTCCTGGAGCTGATCAAAGACTTTCGATACATAAAAAAAAACATCCCTGGCTTCCCTTTGGAGGTTTTTGTTCCTCTCATTTCTTCACATTGTGTTTATATGACCTCCTTATTATTATTATTATTATTAGGATTCATTTAGCGCCATCATATTACGCAGCGCTGTACATTAAATAAGTGTTGCAAATGACAGATGAATACAGACAGTGACACAGGAGGAGAGGACCATGCCCCGACCTACTATATATTTTGATTTGTCATCCCCGACCCGAGTTAGAGGGTTTTTTGACCTAAGGAATCTGCTATAAGAGATCAGAGAATAGCACTCTGGCCTTTGCAGGGCTAGGTCCCAAATTCCAATCTCGGCCAGAACATCATCTGCATGGAGTTTGCAGGCTCTCTCCCTGTGTTTACGTGGGTTTTCCCCCAGGTACTCTGGTTTCCTCCCACACTCCAAAAACATGCTGATAGGGTGAGTTGCTTCCCCCAAAAATAACCTTAGACTGTGGTAATGACATATGACTATGGGAGGACATTAGATTGTGAGCTCCTTTGGGGGACAGTGACATGATTATGGACTTTGTACAGCGCTGTGCGATATGTCAGCGCTATATAAACACTGTATAATATAATGTATGCTACTTTTTCACGGCTATTTCAATTTAATATATGATACTCTTTCCTGATTTATAGCACCCATTGTTTAATATTCCCATATTTATTCTAGATAAATAGCATCTAAACAAGATATTTGTCATGCTTTGGATTTTGGGGCGTCTCGGACAAAAACCTAGCATGTGTATAGCAGTCTCCCCATGTCATTTAGCACTCTGATAGTCTAACTCATTCAAACTCCATCTAAGCTTCAAATAGAAATGAGTTTGTTTAGTAGGTGAAATCTCTAAATAAGAGTCTAGGTGTTGGAGCTCTAGCAGACATGTGAACATGGAGTCACTTTGAGGGGTCTCGCTTTACAGTAATTTTTAAATGTTTACTTGCAGTGTTTTTCCTTCCCACATTTTCATTTTTATTATTTTCTTTCAATGTGTCTTTGAAATTACTTGAAAATGTGATTTTTTTTTTTTTTTTTTTTTTTTTTTGAGGAAGATGAATTTGCTTAGAGCAGTCCCCTCTATCCTCTTCATGTCATCTCTTCTATTCTAGTAATGTATAATTACTTTCTGCGCTGACCCGGTTCCTTTACCCCTTCCTTTTACCTTTCCTTAAAAATGTTTATGTGAAGATCCTTTGGATGTCTACACAAATGAGGTTTTCACAAGTAAATATTACCTTAAATTCACATATCTTATGGGAAGATTTTTGTTAAATTTATTGACATGGTGACAAGCTCTTACGTAAACAAGGGTTTCCTTTAATAATATAATCAATCCATTCTCCATTCAGTATAAACATTGTTGCATTCGGAACCCTGTAAAATAAGGGAGTCAAAGTGATTGTCAGCCTGCTTCACCTATAGCAGGCAAGACTGAACAAGCAAAATGCACGTCTGCAGGGATTCCAGGGATACTTTCTTTCATTTAAACACTGAGCAGATACGGAAAGACTGACGCCAGGGGGCTGGCAGCTAAGTCACCAAAGCTGGGACTGACATCATATCATAGAGAGGGAGCAGTGGGGATCCCCAAACCAGCAAGCAAGTAGGTGTCCCCTCAGTATCCCACCATTGTGAGGATCAGAGGGAATTTATAGTGTTATGTATAACTGTCAGTCAGAAACAGGAAGTGCTGCTCCATCCTTCACAGCTGTATTGTGGGCTCTACCCCCGTATTGTCTGTACAAATAGTCCTTGGATCTTTAGGCTTTATTGTCTGTACTCCATGACCTGTACGGAGCACACATCCTTATTGTCTGTAGCCTTTTGTTCAAACACATTGGATTTGTAGGTGTTTTCTTACTACACTATATATAAACCCTTGTGTTCTCTCCCTGTTCTATAGGTAAACTATTTTTTTCTGTACATTTTATTATACCGGTTCATTAGGAAAAAATCTGAGGTGTCTCAAAGTAAAACTGATCTTCCTTCCTTGAACTGCCATGCAATTGTTTGCTAATGCTTGGATTGCTTCCTGTTTGCCACTTGTATATAACATTTCTCATGAGAACATCAAGGACAACCTAGTTAGAAAAACTTCTGCCTGCAAGTGACTTACATAGAAGCAACATTTCATAAAATACCAGTTTATTTATTCCACTAAAACTTGTAGGAACACCAGTAACACTTGGTTGACATCTGAATGTTACCTTGTGTTTATTTTAGATTAAAGTAAAATGCATTGTGATGGAAGCTGCATTAGCAGTTGTAGTTTTCAACAGAGCCATCAGAGAATTACCACTCTTTCACTTAATGCATACAATGCAACTTTTACCTTTGCAATACTCAACCTTGATCCTGAACACACATAGGACGTTCCGTTCTTTACATTGGTGCTCAAAACCTCTGTCTGGTATTTGTTGAATGGCATACATGGAAATGCACTTTGTATTTATTAATGTGCAGTGATCTCTCTTAGGGTATGAAAAGGCCACATGCTCTTCATGAATTGCAGAGGGCGGACAGAGGTGTAGGGCCTGCCTACAGGGCGAATGGTTTCTGCAGAATGATCCATGCACCTAAAAGCTTAGTTTTGTGGCAATTATCAATGTGTTTTTTTTTTCATGACATTGAGAAAGTGCAGGAAATAGGATAGAGGGTGGTGTCAGTGCTTGCTCACTGGGGGAGGTGAATAATAGTGAAAGGAAAAAGTTTCAGAATTTTTCAGTTGCTCACTTCCCCAAACATGTGCTGGCACCCACAAGCATGATATTGTCATCTGACTGAAAAACTTGTCTAGAAAAACTAAAAGCTGATCTTCCAGAATAACCTAAAACCAACCTTCCTCCGACACTGATTCTTTTGCTGGTTTAGGAACATCTACCTAAGTACCTTTTTACTTGCCTAAAGCCACGTTCACATGATGCTCCAGACCCCAGTCTTCTATTTTCCTTCATTAACAGAGCAAGGTGCTTTGTTGGGTGTAATGCAGGCAGTGACATGGGCACTTGATATTGGATTTATTGCCATCCATATTGAGTGTGAAGTCTTTGCAGATGGGCTTTAAATGTGAACTCCAGGCAGATGTCAGACACAGATTAATAAAACTCTGTAACCTTTAATGCACATTTTTTTTTTTTTTTTTATAACTGCAAGCCTCTTGAGTACCTGAATTTGAGTGTTATCAGCATTTTGTAGTCCCAGTGCATCAGTGCTCAGGTAAAAGGAGATGCAGCACAAAGTTCTATTCTGTTATGTTGAATTGAAAGTAGCATGACTGAGATGAAATCATGGTGGTGCTGCTTCTCCTTTCACAGTTAAGTCACAGCTGATAAAAAGGTAAGGTTCCCACCGCTGCCAGCAGACAGTACTGCGATATGTGTTGGAGCCGTTTAAATAGCATACCTGAAAGGACAAATTTCAAATCTGATTCACTGTTTAAATACCCCTTTTTCTTATCTTCTTTACCTGTAATCTATATTTTAACCTATAGATGCTACTTCTGAAGTTTCCTTAGCTCTGAATTCTGACTATAAATCCTCAGGCTGTATTTCTTTGTTACAGCAGATTTGCACACTGTCAAGCGGCCTTCCAGAAACTGAGCTCCTCTGGTGATTTCCTTGTTTTGTGTGGTGAATGGTGAGGGCTTGGGGCTGCATATGTAAAACAATTGATGGAGAAACCCACTCCCCCATTGCAGGCTCAGACCTGGGACAGTGGAACGATTCTGAAATCATGACATCGCTATGGGGAAAGTTTTTTCTGCTTTGAGTGACACCCGGTTCCTTGCGAATGCACAGTCCGGAGTCTGTGATATTAGTGGTCCATGACATCCAAAATGTTGGCAACCACTGCTCTTCATGTGCACTTTAATGGTGTTTTTGTTAGCACTGTTTTTTTACCTATGGAGCTATTATTGCTGTTTTATTCTAAGCTCTGAGAACCTTGCACATTTTTAAAAATTCTTTTTTTTAGAACACTGAGCTTTAGTAATAAAACAGGGCATCAGACATTCCCTTAAACACCTTGTGGAAATCTTCCAGGTCCATGTGTTTTAGTGGCAGTAATTGGGAGTAAATGTTTAAGGGAATGTCAGGTTCTGGTTTTTTTTTCTGGTTTTTTTTTTTTTTTTTATAAATAAAGCCCTTTGTGTCTTTCTTGAACAATTTTTTTTTTTTTCGGCAGGCTCACTAGGTAACCCGTTTACCTTTCAATTTGAAGTTTATTACTTTATTTGGTAGCATTTAGAAATGTCTTTGAATTGCATGTGATTGCATTTGATACTCGCTTGATCTAATTTTTTAAATATGTGTAACTATGTTCAATCATTGTATTGATTTAATCAGAGGGCAGTTACTTTGCCACACAATGCCAGTTGGAGACGTATAGTCACTCAATAAATTACCTATATTTAAAAATGGGTAATTATTCAATTTGCCCAACACCCCCAAGTTACACCAACATCTTTCGAAGGGACTATGGGTCTTTTTTGTAGTACATGCCCCAGTCCAAAATGTTTTCCCAAACATTGTAGCTTTAACTGGGCCCAAAAACTGTTTCTCATTCCAGCCTGAAACATTAAGGCAGGAAAGGAGATACAGCTGAGTCAGTAGAGGGAGAGAAACTTTTCATATTGTGGAAAACTGGGGTCAGCACCCACATGTCTTTGCAAGTTTTTCAGGCCTACAGATGTCTTTGTTTTTTTTTTATCTTTTCTTCTCATATGGAAACAAAAATGCAAATTGACATAATGATGCTGCGTCATGTAAACTCAAATCATGCTTTTTGGCATTCGGTATGACAATTTGATCAGTTAATCGCTACTTTTCACAGTGACTCATTCCCTCTTCTTGAGAAACAGTGTGTTGTTCGGTCTGGACAGCCTCCTTAGATATTTCAACCAGTATTTCCTATTTTTTTTCTTATACTATTTTTAAAAAGGACGCTAATTCCTTAAAAGGACAAAATGGTTTAAAGCACAGAGATTTACTGTAAATCCACGTAATAGCTAGCTGAGAGTTGACATGAATGTGTATGTTACTTGGATATTATGGCAGAACAGAGATTAGTTTATGTTTAAATGAAAGCAGGTTAAATATCTTGCAACAGTTCAGTGTAAAGTTTTTGATTACCTTTTTAGCTGAACAGTAACTCTGTAGTCTTACATAAACAGTTTCATGTTCACAGGGAGATCATGTTTACTTGCTAGTGGCTGTGCTTCTGTCACCAGAAAGAAATATTAGGTGTCTACCACATATTCAGCACTACAGATATTTCCTTGAAGCAAGAATTATCATATTTCATAGGAACGCATAAAGACGGCCTTCATGTCGGCCATGTAACTGATGTTTGATCCCTACAGCAAATTGTAATAATATTTCATTTTGCTAGGTTGCCTTTTAAAGATTTTAAGGTTAGACCAGTTGTTTGGCAAGCAACCAACATACATTTAATACATACGGTATAAAATATATTTTGCTTAAAGATTGCTTTGTATATTTGTGTTTAAGTAGAGAGAAAACATCACAAGAGATAGTAGTTGTGTTTTTAAATTACACTCACCTTTTGGGAGTTAGACATTACTGTACAGTGTTCAATTCAGGGAAGAAACTGTAGGTGGGTGGCAGCTCCTGTATTGAGACCCATCTCTTTAGTAACCACCTAAAAACAGCGGTGTAGTTGCTGAAAAATGCTGAGTGGTGCGCCTAGTTAAAAGGGAGTGGGGAGAACACTGCTCTATAATTTTCCACAGTTGTGTGTGCACATAAATTGGATCGTTTAATGCCTACCGTATTTATTCGAGTATAACGCGCAAAATTTTATACCAAAAAAAGAAATCAAAGTTTGGGTGCGCGTTATAAACGAGGGCTGGGGTGGCAGTGGCGGCCGGTCCATTGAGG
>NC_092869.1:23192691-23201299 GCF_032062135.1 Pyxicephalus adspersus | reverse complement strand
TCAGTTTAAGTTGTAAATAATTTTTATCATGGCCGCACGTGTTCAATAATATTTTTTGTCAATTAAAATGCTTGGTGTAAACAAAATTTTATACCGATGTTTAATCGAAAATTAGGGGTGCGCGTTATACTCGAATAAATACGGTAACTCCTGTCAAAATGTGTTGAAGTGGGGAAATAACGACAAGTTTTTTTTGCCCATTGATAAAGTCAATCAAAGTTCTTAACGCCTCCTCCTGCCTACCAAATTTTTTTTTTTTGTCTGCCTTCCTTTTGGAGAGCTTTGCCATTATTTTGTATGGACAGGAAATTAGGTGAAATCTTTTAACTGTTGGCAATAAAAATCCTTCTCTTAAAACTTTAATGAAATGTCTTGTCTGTAAATTGGCTTTAATTCCATTAGAATTAGAAAATGATATTACAAGCTTCAATAGGGTCAGTGGATAACTTTCTAAAGGGCTTAATGTTAGGTATGAGTGAACAGTCATAATAAAATGGGCAGCACGGTGGCTCAGAAGTTAGCACTCCGGCCTTTGCAGCGCTGGGTCCCAGGTTCATATATGCTATATAAATACTGTGTAATAATAATAATAATAATAAAAGGGTCTAGTCAAGGCTTTACCAAAAAAAATTAAATGTTTTAAAGAATTAAGTAAAAAGCATGTTGTTTTGAAGCATGGATTGTTTATATGGTTTATTTCATTGTAACTTGTGTTCTCCCACTATATAGTGAAGATTGATCAAAGCATTGAACAATTCCATCACATTAGAGACTTCCACTCGGGTGGAAAAGCAGTCAGTAACAATCGGTCGAAAGTACGTTTTACTTCTGACTTTAGATCCTATCATTTTATCAGATTGGAAATTGATCTGAAGCAACAATCTACCTCTGTGTACCTGGCCCCAGGCTAAAGAAAGAATACACACACAAGCAAAGAGTGAGACTTCTCCACCCCAAATCTCTTACATGTAGGTGTAATTTCTTTGCATGTGGTTAGGTCTTATTATGGGGCAATTTTTTGAATTGTGTTTAGCAATGTTCTTACAGTATAAATATTTTGTTAACTTTTCCATTTAATTTATTTTATTTACTTATTTGTTTTTATCAATTTTACTTTTTTGATGTAAACAAATCTCTAAATTTCCTTTAAATATTTTCCTCATGACTAGGTGCTGGTTGTCATATCTGCCCCTTGGCTTGCCTTAATCCAGGACCAGGAAGATGTGGCAGCAAGTATCTGCAGGAAGAAGTCAATGGTATAATGTCTGGTCCTCAGGAAGGAGTGGAGTACTAGTATTGTTGCTCTCCTATTTACCTTACAGTTTCAGCTCGGGTAAGTACATTCCTATTGTTGTCAGTTTGTTAATATTATCCACACAGAATTTATATAGCGCCGTCATATTACGCAGCGCTGTACAAAGTCAATAGTCATATCACTGGCTGCACCTCAAAGGGGCTCACAATCTAAGGTCTCTACCATAGTCATATGTCATTAACACAATCTAAAGTTTTGGGGGGAAGCCAATTAACCCAACTGCATGTTTTTTGGGGGATGTGGGAGGAAACCAGAGTACACATGCAAACTGCACTTTCACTTTTTCTTTGTGTGTTTTTTCTTCACTTCACACTATGGTTGTGGGTCTTCCTGCCTACTCTGAAGCCTATGAGAGGGGGGATTTGTTACGGTCATACTTCTTCCCCCTGCCTTGAGATATGGAGGAGTCTCTCTTTAGGTTGGCACCTGTCCTACTACTTGTGGTTAGCTTTTGTTGATTATCAGGAAAGGCTTTGTTTACCTTCCACTGGATGGACGGGTGGAAGGTCCAAGTGATTCATTTTCTGCACCTTTGTTGTGTGTTGCACATGCATTGTTTGTCATTGTATACATGGGCTTCATTTTTATGCACCCACTTATGCTTATACTTAAAATTGAAAAAATATCTGATCCTAATTCTTGCCCTGTTAGTAATGGAATCTATAATAGGATGCTATAGAATAAGCAACACCTGACATTTCATATGTGATTCATAATCAGTACAAAGGCTGCAGGTACAACATTTTGAGCAGGCCAAATAAACCAAGTAATATATGCGGTAAGATACCTGTACAGTGTGTCATGTAATGGGCCCTGACAGGTAAAACCAGTTACCCTTGTATTTCTGCTAAAGTTTGTTTTATGACTTTTCTTTATATAGACAAACCAATGACCTTCATAATGGCAGAAATATTTTGTTAGTAAACATGGGACATTCAAAGTTTAATATGTCATATGCTGGTATACAAAAACACATAAATACTTCATGTAAACCAGGCAATATAATGACTTTCCATCTCCTTCTTTCTCTGGTCAGCAACCTTGGCAATTGTTAGAGCTTTAGATTAGATTAATAGTTGTGGCTAGGTGACTTGTTGACTCTTTGGGAGTGTCAATGACATCTCCCTCACTAAAGGCAAGTGTAAATCAGAAATTTCTGTATTATTATAACGCCACATAGCCACTGCTTAAAATATCTTGACCAGACAAAGATTTTCAGAATGGTGTTTGCCATATACTGTGTTAGGGAAAGTCTAGCTGTGGCCTTAGGTTGCATCTCCAAGCAGAACCGAACTGATCTGATGGATGCCTGAGATTTCACTGGTCAGAAAAGGAATATACTCTCTACTATGGGAGGAAAGTACTTTGCAAATGTTTGGTTATTTATTCTTACTTGTGTGGCCCAGAGTGACCAATTTATATCTATCATTTTTCCACATAAACATTTACAGACTCTTTTAGTAACACCGTAATTTTAAAAGAATGTTTTGTGTTTGATTAAGCTGAAATACAGATAAGAGAAATACATTCTTCTGGAAGAAATGGCAGAACCAATTTTGCTAAGTATGTGGACAAGCTAATTCATTTCTAATAAAATGACTGATTGGGTGAATCTGCTGAATTTGATAACCAATGTAGGGTGATAACTATGCAGTCATTTCCTGCTGGTGACTCTCCAAACAGAGAGAGCATTTATGATGTCCAAGGATTTTTCTGTAGGGACCACTCCAGTTTAGTCATGACACTTTTTTCTGGATGTTGCATACACAAAGGCCACAGTCTTAACTGCTGTATCTGTTTGAAGGTCTGATTGATGCTTAGGGTGACCCCGAGGCATTGCAACGACCCAGCCATCTGTCTACAGAGGACACATGCAGCTTCTGTGTTTAGGACTGGGATGTCATTTAATTAGCATTTCAATACCCACAAAGAATGGGGTCTCTGGGAGTTAATTGAGAGTGAAAGCCATTAGACTGCTTGTAGCATTTTTACTTCTTTTGTATGGGCAGTGTCATGCCCTGCCTCATGTTGGCTATTGCATGTACAGATGATCTTTTGCTGGTGATTGCAGCTCTTGTGACTTTGTATAGTGCTTCTTCCAGCCTTCCCTCAAGTCACAGTGGGCCTCACAAATAAAAGGTGTAAGAGAGACATGACATCCTGACAAAGTCCTATCTTTATTATGTGCTAGGAAAGGGCCTGCTTGAGTCAGGTTTATAATAAGTACATGCATTTGTTTTCACTAGATTTTTATTTATGTATTTATATAGCACTGATATCCATCCATTTATTTAACAAATTCTTGTTAACAGTAGAAACTTTGCCTATATTTTGGGTATGACTGCATTAGTATAATACACAACTAACAGTGTTCTGCCTAGAAATTATTTTTGGGTAATATTGTGTCCGTTTTCTACCTTATCCCTAGTTCCCCATAGCAGTATTCTCTCCAGAACTTTTTTTAAGCTGGGTGGGAAAAAGTTGTAGGTGAGTGGTGTCCCTGATCCAACTTTTCTGTAACCACCCAAAAACAGCCAGATAGTTACTGAAGAGTGCTGGGTTCCGCGCCTGGCTATAAGGGCATCATAAATATACATCAGAGACGGCTTTAGAAGTTTGTGTGGTGGAAATGGCTATATGGTAGCATTTGGGTTGGCCATCTTTCCATGCATCTTAAAACTATAGAGCTCCCGTTAGTAAGTTCTTCTACCTATCGCTGTACCTTTCTGTAAACTGGAGTATTTGGAGAGAATTACTTATTGACTTCAGAGTGACAGTTATAGATTTAATGACTTACAATGTGGTAAAATACATCTGCCTAAGAGTACTAAAGTCCAACAGTTTTATTGTATGTTTGTTTTGTTCTTCCTTTTTTGATGCTCTTCTTTGTGACATGCTGGCATTCGTTAGATTTTGATTTTAAAGGAGCACTTTTATTAATGGATGTTTGTATTCAATTTTAGCTATAGGCAATATTTCTGCATGACTTGACTTGACCACATTCAGAAGCAACACACATTCTTCATTGTTTTGTTTTTGTTCCCATCTGCGGTTGCAAACGTTCTCATTGTGGGTAGTATTGCATCCTAATCCCTGTTTAAATATTGGCAGAGCCAATTGCAAGTTGTACAAGGTAGCACTTCCAGTTATAGCATCAGGGCTGGACAATACAAGTCACTTGGTTGACTAAACTACTCCTTTATTGTCAGGTTTCCTTATAAACCCTCAATGCTGCAAGGTTTTATTCCTAACTCTTATTATTAGCAACTTATTTTTTTGTTAGGTAGTTTTAGGAAATTTCAGTATTTAAAGTGCTAACTACATCGCAGGCAGAGCTGGTTCAGAGCAGATGTCTTGCAACGGCTCCTTCACTGATCTTTTCTGTCATTTGTTGCAATAGTTTATATAGTGTAATATGTCGACGCTATATAAATACTTTGTAATTATAATAATAAATGGACATTGGATGCTAGGCCCTCCACCCTCAGCACCTAAAACCCAGATATAAGATAGTGGTTATGCGACGCTCGGAAAATTTTGCTAAAAAAAAAAAAAGTAGATTGTGAGAGTTTTGTAGTTCTCCTAAATATTTTACATTTTGACCAAAGCTTTGTTTTTTTTTTTTTTTTAAGCTTGCTTTAATATTTTGTAATCAGCAGAAATGGCACTACATTACTCATCAGATTTATTGTGACGTACTTAATAGATCTTGAACATGGTTGTCGGTCTGTCTGGTGTAATATCACATTTTCAGTTTCTAAATGAGTAATATAGAATATAAATCTTGAGTTGGACCATTTTAGCCATAAGCCACTGCAGAGTATAAGAAGGAGGGAGGCAGGAATTCCTTGCTTGTCTGGGCTTTGTAAAATTATTTTAAAGTGAAATCATTACCCATTCATTTCATTATCTAGATACTAAACTGTTAATCCATCCAGAATTCATTTTAATTTTTGGGTAAATAGAATCATTTCACCAGCCCCCCCCCAACACAAACCTCTACCACAGCAGATACTGACTAAAATGTGATTTTCTCACATTTTATGTTGTGTTTGAAAATATGAATTGTAACGTTATCTGCCCAGAGAAATGTAGCACATAAAAAAACTTTACATTCAGTTAAAATATTCAAAAATATGTTTTTTTTTTTTTTATTTAGATGCTTTAAAAAAACCCTGCTGATAGATTTTACATATTCCCCATGTTGTCTGTAGTCTAAATATTTCTGCTTCATTTATTTCTTTATTTTGGGTTTTTGAAAACATTGCTATGTTTTGTAGTCTGTCCACATTTTTGGCTGGATTCAACCTTTTATCTGCATCGTCATCCAGGTAAAGTGTGACAACAGTAGTCTAGGTGTTGCAAGACTTAAAGCCATGAACAACATTTGCACGCAATACAGGTTTTATAGGTGAATACTTGGCACTTCTTGTTTTCAGTCCACATTCCCTTCTAGTGAGCTAAGTGCTCACACCCTTATATATTACAGCACCCACAGTGAACCTTCATCACCAGACCAAATGGTAATGCCAGTCTGGCTAGCTTAAAACGCAAGGAACCTTGCTTGGGGTAAAAGGACAACGGGAACATTTCAATTTATGTATGTGGCCCGGCAAAGCTTTTGTAAAACAATGCATTTCCAACTCTAAAATGGTATTTTACAGCCTTCAAAAAAATTCACAAGCATTCCTTAACATCATTGTCTTTGCACTGTAACAGATGTATCAATGTTTTTTTTCTCCCTATACTACTATAGATTTTATCTTGTGCTAAGTGATATGGGCGGCACTACCCGTCATATTGTCCCCAAGAGAGGCCTGTGTAAGCAAACTGTTAGGGAAGCATACAGTAAAAGCCAGAAAAGTGCTGTGGGGTTCTCTCTGGGAAAATCCCAGCCATCATTTCTCATACTTTCTGTCTATATTGAGCTTATACCTTTGCTGCTTTGAAGAATATGTACAATTTGCATTTCTTTTCTGGGAATAATGATACTTAAATAGGATCAGTACAATGAGAGTATGTTTTATACACACAATTTAAAAAAACTGTTATTTGTGTATACTTTCTATTTTATGAGCAGGACAAAAGAAAATGTTAATGTTTTATTTGTTTTTATATCATTAATTGTGAAAATATCAAACATGAACAATGTATATGTCAGGAGAAGTAGTGATACGAGAATAATCCTAAATACCTTTTATTGTTCCCCCTAGGCCCTTTTAGCCGAGCGCACCACCCAGCACTTTTCAGTAACCACCCGGCTGTTTTAGATTGGGTCACAATACAGGGGCTGCCACCCGTCCACAATTACTTCCTACCCGGCCTAAAAAAATGCCTGGGTTGAACACTGACTTTCCTGATTTTCAGAGCTCCATAATTCACCCTGGAGTTGAGTCACAAGACAGGTTTGTGTTTAAACCCCTCCTGACAATAATGTATTAACCTGACACAGGTTCTATCTCTTCCCAATTTAATCTCTTCCCAGCTGGGACAACACAGACTTCACCAATACACTCTTTGGTAGCCCAATATAGTAAGGAACAAACGTGTATATATGGGAAGTTTGGGATTACAGTTTTGTTAGCCCCACCTTGTTGCCTCATTTTCTGATTGTAGAGAAGGCCAGATAGCGGGTTTATTTAAATGGTTATTTTGGCTTCAGTAATTTATCACATTGGTCCTGCAGTATTGGGTTTTTGGGCAAATATTAAAGTGAAAAAATTGGTAGGTTTTATCGGGGGATAAGAAGGTGGGTGGTATTTGCCCTAGAGGTTTGTAAAAATGTTATTGATCATTAGGGGCTTGTTTTGTGAGTTGATTACCGAGTATTAATTCTTGCTCCAAGCAATGTACTGTTTGTGTATGTGTTTGAAGCACAATAAGTTTCTGATTTTAAGTGGCCAAAATGTAGCTTTCCTCTTCCGTATTGGACAGTTTAGTGCTGGATTGATCCATGGAGTTGGCACCCATTGGCTGATTAGAGCGTGCCATACCACCTCCTACGGCCTCATGTTTAATATCTAAATCAAGACACTGCCAAGAAAAGTAGCATTGTCAGGTGAAGGTCAGCAATACCAGCCCACACAATTGTCAAGGCAGGCATACTTAAACCCCGTGTTGGAAACCCCCGAGTGTGGCACGGGGTAAAAAAAAACATGCAAATAGCGGTAACACCGAGCCACACTTGGGGTAGCTAAAAATATTATAAAAACACACCTTGTTACATGATCGTCCTGGCCGTCAGATCTCCCGCTCGGGCCGTGTCCTCTTCTGATTTTCAGCCGGTGAGTGCAGTGATGTTCCCCCGGGTGACGTGTGTGCGGGAGGTGCGACGGGAAAATTCAAATAATTTTGTATTGGATTCAATACAATAAAGCTGTATTGAGTCTAATACAAATAAATCTATAAATATATATTTATGCTACTGTTATATTACAGTTTTCAGTATTTTTATGCACCCTTGTTTTAACAGATTTTTGTGTTTTTTTTACTTAAAGTTTATTAATAAATGTATTAAATATTGGACATATTTTGATGAGTTATGCCTACGAATTATAGGCCTACAATGTAAAATAAATTTCCATTTTGCGTAAAAAAAAAAACAGGCAGAGTTAGAACACCAGGGCGGTTAAACCTCTTTGTGATCAGTATGTCTGTGGTATCTATCTTCCTGCAGATGTCTCCATTTCTCATTGTAGTTTCTCTTCCTTTTCTGTATCTTGTGCTCTTGCATGTGCTAGCTACATTTTTTTTCTGTTTGTTTCCCAAAACACATTTACATATCGCTTCTCATAAGATTCAGAAATGAAAGACAAATGAGAGTGGGACTGATTTATGAAGACTACAGTAAAAGTTGAACTTTCTTGCCCACCACAGCCAACTACTTATCATTCGCTAGGCAAGTAATACAAAAAACACATTTGAATAACAGAAACTGACTTTCCAGGTTTCAATAATTAGTCTGTGTGATCTTGGTTCCACGCTCAGAATGACTGTTTTATACAATCTTTGTACTCTGGGATTTCCTATTTTAATGTGCTTGATATTTTCCTGAATTGGGTTTGATTTCTTAGGTATGTTTCCATGTTGAAATTCATTAGTATAAATTAATTAAATCTAGTAGAAAAGTTATTTTAAAAGTTTCTGTTGAATTTTTTCTACAGCACAACTGACTGCAGCTGTGGTGCAACCTCATTAAAAATGCAGTTTGCCAACATTCTAAGAGTTAAGCTACGTACACACGTCAGATTTTTATCGCCCGATAATCGGCATCGGCCAATTATCGGGCGAAAA
>NC_092869.1:23174286-23192330 GCF_032062135.1 Pyxicephalus adspersus | reverse complement strand
GCAAAACATTTCCAATTTAACCGATAAAAATAATAAATATAATAAACTTCTTTTAGGTTAAAGTCCAGTGAGCAGTTATTATGCAGTGACATACATAGGACTCTATTCATAAAATGTTCCCTCAAACATTCCCTTGTGTGGGAGTCCTCCAAGCCCATGTGTTTCAATGGGAATAATTTATTCCCATCAGCAAATCTTTAAAGGGAATGTTGGATAAATAGAGCCCATATATTAAATCTATTTTCTTTCATATAGTATAAATAATATATAGCAGCTTGCTAAAAATGACAAATGTTACCAAAACTTTGCAATGATATAACCTTGGCTATACATTTTAGTCCAGGAGTTCACAATCCATGTCCCAAAAGGGTGAATCGTCCTGTCGGACCTTTTCATCCAGTCTTGCAGCATTGTTGTGTTTTCAGGGCTGGCCAGCCTGCAGATAAACTGACAGACTTGTAATGCAGCAGCGGCACAATAAAGGATGATATTTTCACATTGAATCCCAGCCTATCAGCCCCCAATAACCATGTGCAGGGTGTGGGCATAAAAGGGCCTCTCTAATTGACTGAACCTGTTAGTTTACAAAACAATAGCCACTGTAATAACATGGCTTGTATGTTGCATGCTTTCAGTCAATATAGAAAAGTCATAATTAGTATATTGCAAATAAAGTAGTCCCTGTTAGGGATGTATAAACCCTACAGCTCTGCACCTGCTTGCAGTTGCCCTATATCATTAAAACAAAAACATACCCCAAGTTTTTTTTTTTTTCTCCTACGTTTTAGATATAATGCAAAAGGACTTTGTTCACTAGACTGCCAAAATAAGGAGAGGGAAGTGCTCGGAAATCCACCCCAGTGGAAACCTTATAGATGTTCTGAGTCTTCTCTAAAAGTAAAGTGTTGTGGAGTTTTAAAGTATATTCAAACCCAAAGACAAACATCTAATATATTGCAGTTTACCAGTGCTTAGATAATCTAGTGGCTTTCTTCTTTTATTTTCACCTGTTGGTTGTGCTGCTAACACTCCTCTTGTGTTGGGGTGACAATACTTAACATACAATATATATTTCTCAAGGGAGAATTTGTTGCTGCTTAGCATAAAGTCACATGAGGCTGCACTACATTCCTGAAGCACTGTAAGAAGTCTGATACTAACCTGTTTTTCCTAACACATTTGCGTTATCTCCTGTGTAGAAAGAACAGTTTACTGATTTATATTTTATATTGGGTGGAGAAAGGCTTTTTTGACAAGTTAATACACAGAACAGTTCGGTTCTACAGAGCGCAGGAAGACTGGAGAAATTCTTTTAAAATTAAAGTTGCGGTTTTTAACGTTGATTTGCCACCACTTGCCTTTACTTTTTGTGTTTGTGTGATATTTTAAACAGGAACTAAGGTTTCACTTTAAATTTTGGCATCAGGCAGGACTTTTATTGCAGAAAAGGAAAAGCAATGTCCCTTTTGCAGTAAGCATTTTTACCTGAATGATCTCTACTGTCAAACGTCAAAAGAAAGTTTGTTGCCGTTATACCTAACACACCCCAGCTCACTTGTGTGTGTGTGTGTGTTGGTGCTGGGACTTGATGAACTTCTGTGTGCCGTGAGGGAATTACATCATCCCAGCCAAAGATCAGCTGGCCAAAGATCAGAACAAGGAAGAGAAAAAGGAAGAAGATGGTGGTGCCCATGATGTAATGGAGCAGAATATACACAGAACACAGAATATAAAGCAGTTTGGTTCTGCCTTAATTAAACTACTTGGCTTTTTCTCAATAATTAGTAGGCATGTTTGAGGCTTTTTGATTTTTTTGAAAAAAGGCTGGAAATACACTGGATGGATGTACAGAAAGCTTGCATTCATATAATGTGTGTGTGTATATGTATATATAGATCGATATGTATATGATTTATTATACTGGAATAACAGTCACCCACACACCAATCTGTTACTGTGAGGTAGAACTATTTGGTGACTGTCCAACTAACAACATGATCCACTGGCAGCCGCATGTGAAGCTCCATGTGCTGTAGCATGACGTAAACGTGTATCTGTTAGCAGAGCATATGTTCCTTGTTCCTGGAGACAGTTTCTAATAATAAGACACACAGGCTCGCCAATGAATGAAATTGTCTTTGCGCTTATTCTTTTTGTTAATATAATTTCCTGTTGGCCACTGATTGTGTATTTTAAATATTATAAAATTATGTCAAATTTAATGTCTTCCGTAAGATAAAATTATAAAGGCAAAATCCCCACTCCAGGTTGGTCAAACTATTGACCTTTTTATAGTTTTGTGGGTTAATATCTAACTTATTCACCATAATGTTAATGGAAGCAATGGATAAACAGTTCATGTAGATTGAAATGTGTAAAAGCTGCAGTGTTGTACTTTATACTCCAATAAAACCTACAAAATGCTGAGCTATCACTCAGTGTTTTAGGACATTAAGTTTGTTGGATTTTAGTCTGAGTATTCTTGTTAATTGAATAGGTAATGTAAAGGTGTAGTTCAGAAATGACTTTACTGCTTTGATATCATTATATTATGGGCCAAGAAATGCTCTGTTTTAATATTGTGACAACTTTAAATTCTCACATTGACACATTGTTGTCCTTTAGTACAAAGTTCTATATGGCGTAAAGCTTTGTTTTAGGCTTCGCTGTTGCTTTTGTCACTGGTGAGACTTCCTCTCTAGTTTTGTGTGGTTACCAGGAATAAAACAGACATTTTACCAGGCACAGTCTTTTTTCTGTTTTTGTTGTGTTTTTTTTTTTTTTTGGGGGGGGGGGGGGGTCGGTCGTGGGAGTATTAGAATCCTTGACAAAAATAGTCAAAATACTCATCCCCTATCATCTAGATTCCCTTTTGTGTAAGTCCATTAATCCTTGATGAAGGGCTTCCTTGGGACCTTGGAAATGTGTTGGACAACCTTACATTAAATAATGAACTGTATCAGGACTCATCACCACTTTGCTCCCTTTGCATTCTTTTCTATAGATTGTTATTGCTGTCCTTAGCAATGATGTATAGAGATTCCCCACACTTTTTGTGTAGACACCAGATAAAAAAAACAAGGCAGAAATCTCCCCAACAACATTTAAAGTAAACTAGGATCCTCCCCTTGGGGTTTGGTAATAAGTGAATTTTCAGGACACCGTTCCCCACACCTGAAAAGAGTACCCAGAGCACATGAAAGTATTTCTGCACCAATGCCGAAGCCTGAAAACCTTAATTCTTTAAGCAGACCATTCATTGAAGTTAGGTGCGCTACCATTTTGGACCTGCTTTTTTTTTCTCCTTTTAATACTGCTTTCCTGGTCAGTGTACTTTTGCCTTTACTATCTTCTGAATCACTGACCCAGAATTGGTATGCTCAGGTGTTCAGCTTGTCACACAGTTATATCTGCATGCTTTCAGGTGTATGACTGAATCATTGCCTGCATTATAGGCAGGCAATGAGCATTATTTAGAACAGGGGTCAGCAAACTTTTTTGGCTCTCTCGAGTCCTGTGCTGATGGCTCCGCCCCCACCAGGAACGCCCCTGAAGGGAAATCCCTCTCCTCCGCAATGCATACAGAAGAGAGGGATTGTCCCCTAATGCCACCTGTGGTAAAAAGGGAAGAGAGGCATAACAAGGAGGCCCAAGAGGCACATGCGGCTCCGGAGTCATGGGTTGCCGACCCCTGCCAGCCAGCATTAGGCCGGGTCAACCAGGGGGGCGGTAGGCTGGAACAGACCACTGGCTAGTCTGTATCTGGCCTAAAGGCCGGAGTTTGCCTACTCCTGGTTTATAATGACAGAGTCTTTAACCTTTTACTATGTTCAGCCCTTTAGTAGATTTAACATGGCACCCTAGTAGATTTGATTTTCTCAGTTTAGCCCACAAGTTGCTGAGTGTTCTTTTCCTTCTAGCAGATGTGCCTATTCGTCACCTAGAAGTATCCTTACCCGTCCCACAATTTCTGCTTTGTTTTCCAGAGAATGCTGTTCAAAAAAAGTTGGATTCTCATTTTAAAAAAAAAAATCCAAAGACTTGTGGAAAGAAGGCAATTGAATTGCAGAATGCATTTTTATCCGATTGCATTATTTCTGGTATAACACTATAAAAAGTCCCTTTCCCGCACACCCCCTACTTCCCTTTTCTCTGCATCATTTGTGTGTAAGTGATGATATTCTTGTTCCCCTCAAGCACCCTTCCCCCTCATCTGTTTGTTTTCATATGTGTGTGGTTTCCTGCAGTTATTGATGTTCTGCCTCAGCTGCTGGAACCACATAAATGTCCCTGCTCAGAAGTCTGTGCAGCTTCTAGTAGAGATCACAGTGTGTTCTCAGCTGTTCAAGCCACGTGGACAGTTCCTGTAAATATGGGGTCCTCAGGGAACAGAGCATCTGCTGTGTGAGACATAAAAGATTTGTTGCAATCTTCCTGCCTGGACTTGCTCATTGCTTTTGTTCTGTTACACTTCATCTGCTTGGCCTACTCACTGATACAATCTTGTGAAGAGGTTTTGCAATCGCAACTGTGATAAATGTTGCTTCTTGTGATTAAACCATTTCCTTCTTTGAGACAATATTTAATGTTAAAAGAAAGGAAATCGATCAGGCATCACAACTGTTTTTTATAGAGTGTTGCTAGACAGTAGGTGGATTGATACAATTTGTCAGTCTCTAAGTTTATGGCTTTTTTGGCCTGGTTTGAATGTGCATCAGTAAAGTACAAAGCAAGAGGAAGCAAAATGGTCCATTTAGTCAGGTTTTTTTTTTTTACAGACTAAAATTTGGGCTGAAATGAAACCTATTTCTAACAAAAAAATGTTTGCTTAGTTTTGTGTGAAAGAGTTGGAACCTCTCAGTTTTTTTTTTGCTGTCAGTCAGGAAATTGTTTCTTCATTCCTTGTCTAAGTAAAAGAATGGGGAAATAATGTGCAATCCAAAAAATGAAGATTGACCACAATTTTTTTTTTCCATTAAATGTGAAAAGTTTAAAACACCCTGTTGGGTCTTGCTGTTTCCATCGTTGTCTCTTGTGATCCCGGTTCTTTGTGTCTTCCAGTTCTGGGTGACATCTTTCCCAGGCTATCTTGTCTTGGCCCCATTTTGACCGGAGCTGGACCTTCTTGGAAGTGGGTAGGGATGGGGAATAAGATGTGTTTTTATTAAAGTGCACTTATTCTATAATCATGCTGTACTAATCAGATTGCTTTATGCAGTTGACCACTTAAGGAATAATCTGCAAATCTGTGTATGAAAAACAATAAAAATAGTTTTAAATTATAAAACGACAAGCAAGTAAACTATTCAGCCAAAAAAAAGAACATTGTACTCTGAAATCCTCCTACTTGTAGTTGTATTTTAATTACCTTCATGATCCAAGTATATCTAAATCCAAAACATTTTATTTCTATCTGATGAACCTGACATTGTGTAACTCACAACCTACAAGTGGGTAAATTTCAGTTTGGGCTGAGTGATTAATTATAGGTGACATTGTATACAAACAAAAAACACCAGGAGTCGCTAGTTTATAAATGTCACAAATCACCTAATTGTCAAAAAATAATACAATGAGAGCCAACAACATTTTTATAGACTGCAGAAATAATGGAAATAATTGTAAAAATCCGAACCACTTTACGTGGGAAGGTGGGATCAAGGCAAGTGGACTGAAAAACTACAAATAAGTGATTTTAGGATTACATTGCATTGCTGGTTTATTCTTTGCTCTAATATCCTCCCCCCCCCCCCCCCCCCCCCAATAGTCTCAAACTTGCAACCCATAGAGTTTTTATTTGCAGGCCTTGAGGCCCAAACCAGACTGTGCCCAATGCAGAGAGACAGCGGGGTTCCAAATGCTGGGAACACATTGACCTACAGTACATCAACACTGGAATTGTGTAGGTCAAGGACACAAAAACTGCCCCTGCATGCCAGTGGGGTGTTTATTGCTGCCACCTCACACTAATCCAATAGAGGGTAATTATTGCTACTGCAGAACATTTATGGAGAGGGCAAAATTAAAGTAAAATTGGCTCTATTCTGATCTGAATTTATACTTTCTAGAAAACCTGCATGGGCCATGTCTGTGGCAACACGTAGCTTACATAATAATAATAATATTGGCTGTTGTGAAACAAAGGATACAATATGCAGGCTAGAAGATGGGCCCCCGATGTTTGAACTTTCTGTAGGGGGTCATCCTTAATATGCATTGGTTTCATTTTCTTGTGTCATGTAGATTTCTGGAGCCTTTTAGTACAGGGTTGACCTTAGATGAGTGACACATGGTCTTTTGTTGGAGAAATGCACAATTTTTAATCATCATTTGCAATCATCAGACCGTTTTTGCTGGAGGGCAGTAATGGGCGTCTCGGGGAATTGGAGGAATTGTTATTGTACCACCAGTAAGGGAGGGAAATTAACCACACGTGATGTTTTTTTGCATCAAGTAAGTCAGGGGAAAAAAATGACAGCAGGTGGCAAAGCTGCAGACGTTAAACAGATTTTGCCTTGTCTGTTATTTTAAACACATTGGGAGAACACATTTTGTGAGACCACTAACATGGCATTAGTGTGTAGTGTTTTCCTGGTTTCTCTTGTTTTCTTGCTGCATTTTTTTATTATTTATTCCTTCTAAAAAATTTGTTGATAGACTTTGTTTTCTACAAAATATTTATTGTAATAATGTGTCTTCTATTAAAAGAAAAAAATGAAATGCATGAAGCAGAAATGTTGACGAAGTAAAAATGGTAATATCTACGTTCTTTGTCTCCCTTTTAGTGTGTCCACCACCCCCGGAACCAGAGAATGGTGGATTCATCTGTCACCCTCCACACTGTGAAAAGTCTTTTACATCTGGTAGTGTCATAGAGTATTTCTGTGCCGAAGGGTACATGCTGAAAGGAGACTACAAGTTCCTAACGTGCAAGAATGGTGCTTGGAACCCAGCTATGGGAGTGAGCTGTAGACTAAGTCAAGGTGCGTGCTTTTACATTTTATTCTATGGGATGCCATAGTTATAGGAGTTATAAGCATCAATAGTCAGGTGATGTTTGCCATGGCAGGCATTCTTTACAAATTGCAATAATTTTTTTATGAGACTGTCTGACTGACATTCAAAAGTGTATTTGTAATCCAAACAAGTATAAAGAATTAGAACCATTTGCACTTTTTATTCTGCCTTGTAAAACTTTTACAGTCTTGTAAACTTTTGTCACTAGTACAGAAAGTGTGGTATCACTGACTTGCCCTTGATATTGAAGAACCTTTCTTATTTCTATGTCTTTTTCATTTTTTTCTAGAAACCAATAGAAATACCAGCCTTGGGGTCCCCACACTCTCCATTGTGGCCTCTACAGCTAGTTCTGTGGCCCTGATATTACTCTTAATTGTCTTATTTGTTCTGCTACAACCCAAAATCAAGTCCTTCCACCACAGCAGGTAAGTGGTATGCTAAACTTTTTTGTACATCATTTTCTCTATCTTGAATTTTCTTAAACCTTCACGTAAGAAAGCACGTTAATGTCTCAACAGGTTCAGTTTCACCTCAGGCAGGTATAAACAGATACTACAATTTTTTTTTGCTAGACGCTCATTTATTTATTACAACTTAATTATTGGTTTCTGTAAAACCAGAAAAACCAAACTATATAGATGAGAGAGGTACATATTATCTGCCAACTTTCACTTTATCAGTCTCATTTATTATTTAGTACCTATTAGGGGAGTGCAGGTGCCTCATCTCATCATTTCAAAACAGTTTGGGCATTTAGGAATTGGTGATTGGAAAAGGCATAGTAGTATTAGGAATTTTTATTTTCATGGTAGAGCATATTTGATTATTTAAAATACATTATGTACAGTCAGGTGGTAGCAGTGTGTGTTGTTTCCTTTAAATTAGCCTACCAGCTATAGCAGGGATCCATGCACGGCCCTGGATTTTATAAAAGGATGCCTACCTTTGAGTGCTTGTTTTTGCTTGAAAGATTAGGCTCCACACCATTTTTTTTTGTTTTTGTTTTGGATAATCGTATTCCCTGTTTCCACACAATATATACTGATAGGGGGCCTATATGTGTGTGTATTCCTAAATTGTTAAGAAGTTGATATATATATGTGTATATATATATATATATATATATATATATAATATATTAGTGTTTCTGTATATAGGAGTATCCATGCATGAGTTGCTTTTATGTAACAGGCTGCTAGTTGTATCTAGTTAGTTAACACAAAACATAAGGTGAACCTGACTTGGCTTAAATGGTAAGCACAAAACTAAGCTTACAGTTCCTTGTGATGACTAAAATGATCCCAGTAACCCCTTTGACCGCCTTGGATCTCAGAAAACATATGCAAGCTTATACCTGTTGGACTTCTTCTAACTGCAATCTCCATTTGCAGCCATTTGTTGTGTCCCTTACAGGGCAGATGGTGGTGTCGTTAGTCCCTAATGGATTCTTCATGCTGTACAATAAACAAATGATTGAAGACTCCAGCTGTGATAGTGGGAACTTTATTGTCTTGTAAAAAGGAGTGGAAACAAAATGTATTGGAAGGAATGTTTTCACTTCAGTGATTTGTTAGATGGTAGGTGTATTAACACAATGCTTTTCACTAGAGTATCATTTTTAGTTACATTTTTCTTTAATATCAACTACCAAATGATTGAGAACAATGTCCTGACCTGCCCATTTTAGAGTAAGACAACAATTTAAACCCAACTGTCTATGACTATGAATGTCACACGTCTACCCAGACTGGCAATATGTTTAAAGCTGTGAAATATCAGAATGTAAAAGGAACATTCACGTGACATGTTTGCATGTATATTTGGTCTTGTATAATTGTTCAGTTGTTTCTCCAATGCTATGAAAGGTCATATTACTTATTATACATGGTGAACAGAGCAATTGGCAGGCAAAAAGGAGAAGCCAATGATTATAGTGAGCGTGTGTGTGTACAATTTAGGCTCGGGTTAGCCTCAGCTTGGGCAACTAACAGCCACAAATCTGCTATATAAATGTCAATTGTTTAGCTTACTTACCTCATCCTGTTTTGGAAATACTGATGTAGGATTTCACATTTTTCTCACCTGACTGGAGTTTTGATGCCGCTTCGAGTTTCCTGAACTGCACAATTACCCCTGCCTGCTGTATAGTATTCAGAGACTGACAAGTACTTAGCACATTCGGAAGCCGGGGCCAGCAAGTAGAGCCTATTTTATCTTCTAGTACCAATTCCTTGCTTAATATATACACTTTTATTTTTTAACAAAAGTTATGTTTTCCTGTAATAGGGGCACTCGAACCAATGACATCCAATTGTTTTTCTTGTATGATCTGTTACAGACGTGAAACTCATGTTCCAGGGGAACAAGTTTCCATTATGGTTGATGGGGTGCAGGTAGCCCTTCCTTCGTATGAAGAAGCTGTTTATGGCAGTGCAGGAAACTGTATCCCATCTGCCAGTTCTCGTGTACAAATTGTGTTGTCTGAAGGACCAGGAGAAGAGCAGGATATACAACAGGAAGTACCCAGCTCTAGCAACCCGGGACAATCTGTGCAGAATACTCACGCCAGTGGCCCAGCTATGGCTCCTAATTCACAATACACAGCTGGCAGCTCACAGCGATCAGAGACTGTACTAGTCCATCAGACTTCTTCCCAGTGGGTGTCTGGCGCACACAGCAGGACACTGGGAAGGGAGGGAGCGGACTCTGAAAGCAGCGATGTGCAGAGTCTTCTGTCACTCTCCTCTGAGGAATATACAGATGGTAAGTAGAATTTCTATAGATGTGTTACTTATGTTTACTATTCTTGTGCAAGCAATAGTCACATTCTGCTCTTTGTTTTAAAACTGAACTATAGCAGGCAGATTGTTTATTGCAGAAGTACAGGTGTAATTACCTGCCTGTTTGCAGTCTTTTTAGTAAAGTACACTTATCAGCACATGTGCGGCTCAATGTACAATATCTGCATACCTGGTTGCTGGGAATAACTGGATGAAGTTATTAAAACAACAAGAGGTTATTGTACTTAAAGAACTGTGGACAAACAAGTATGTTTATTTTATGCCTGTTCCTTCTACAATAAAAAAAACTTCATGCTCACTTTTTTTTTTCATTTATGAATTTAGTGCTGTTTTAAACAGAATACAATTCTGAACTTTTCCTCCTTTGTCTAGAAATGTGTCCGGTCACATTGAAGCTTTTTTTGTTTCAGATGGATTCAAATAGATTGGATGACCTGATAAATATGGATTGCAAGTGCATAAGTTGTATTTTTAGGTGAACCTGTCAGTAAAAAAAAAAAAAAAAAGAAAGGACAGCTTATGCAAGGCTGTATAGCAGGTTTGTAGGTGGATTACAGTTGCATTTTTGCAACCTTTTTTAAACCTTGGTATATTCTCTAGGTGGATCACAGATACATTATAGCTTTTCCAACCCTTTCTGGCAGCCCACAACTCTGTAAAACAGTACAGAACTGATGGGCACACAGCCTAGTACATTAGAGGAAAAAAACCCTTTGTGCAATTGCACTGAGACACCCATAGAAATGCATTCATCACAGCCTGTAGTAATGTTTTAACTATCCATAGCTATTAAGACAGCTGAATGCTGAACATTCTCTCCAGCATTTTATATCTTCCTGTGGATGGGAGAGGGACAGGATTGTCAGCTCAGAGCTTCCAGGTTCAGGGGCACTGGAAAGAGTTTTGAGCTGACACATTTGGAAAGATTTCCCCTGGTCAAGTCACAAGTCTTTCCTTTATGGATTTTTGTGAGTGCTCTTGTATCTTGTTTTTTACTAAAGTGTAAGTTTAATAAAGTGTTATGTTAATGCCACGTGTTTTTATCTTTTGACATGCATTGTACTACATTTTGCTTTTGACTTTGGTTATGGTTTACATCCTTCCTACAGAATTCTACCAGATTTGCCTTATTAACTTATTTTTTCAAAGTAGTCAGTGTGCAAGATTAGGTTTACTGACACCACACAATATTAAGCAAATGTAAAGACAAGATGTTCTGGGAAACAGGTTTTGCATTTCGGAACTGTGTGAAAATCAGTGATGTGTTTGGGGAATGTCTTTGGATTTTTTTTTGATGGTTTCTCTTCATCTTTCCTCCCCAGATATCCCTCTGCTTAAAGAAGCTTGAAAAAGATCCGATGCCTCACTCAACCCTGCGGGATCCCTACAATCTTCCTGCTCTGCTTTTCCTGTGTAGACAGGAGCGCTGGAGCTGACATGTGCCTCCCTCGCCCCCTTCAACCTACTAAGCACAGACTCTTTGTTCCCTGTGTACACCATGCTAGGAGCAGATTGTCTGAGCCTTGCTTGCAGAGGTTTTCAACTCTATTTAATATGTATGTGTTATGCTGTAACCTATATACAAATACTCCTGTGATATGGGCTGGATCATACATTGCCTGGCACGTTTCCCTACTACATATAAGTACCTCTTGGCCTTCCTAGTGATTTCAGCACACACATATGGCATATGATGATTTGAAACTTCATAAAACACTTTGATACCTGAAGTGTATTTACATGGCTCCCAAGGGAGGACCTTTGTCTCAGGTTAAGCCATCTAATTCAGATGGCTAAAAAAATAATTGTCCAGTGCAGCCTTCTCAAGCATCACTGGACAATTCTTTTTCCAACACCGTAAGATCTGTTCACTTTTTTGTTAAAGATTGTTAAATTTTATATTGCAGAAACAGTGATTTATGGTAACCCAAAGCAGCCAAATGGCATTTAATGTCAGTCAGATTATTTAAAGGTGATTGGTACAGGGAGATACTGCACTTTTTGTTGAGCTCTGCCTTATATATAGGCCTATGTTTATTATATCCGAGTAATAATGAGTGCCTGTACAAGTGTGTGTGTGTGTATAATTGTGTGTACATGTTTTTGTTGCAGCCTGTATGCTTTTGGGGCCTTTTTTTTTATTTTATAAGCGACTGTTCAGAGACAGCACTGTTGCAGTGGGGTTTTATCATGAAGGCATGCAACGGCATGCATATATTTTTCAATTTTTCAACTTTACAACTAAAGACAAAATGTATCAGTTCAGAAAAAATATGCACTTTTCAAAAGTGAACCTGTTGTATATAAGTAAAGGGGTCAGCCATTTTGTCAATTCAGCCCATACTTAGGAACTTTCAACTTATCGTTTCACTTTCCTCTAGCATAAAGTGAGTAATTATTCAACCAAAAATGGCCTTCAGTCACAGTGGTGGTTTACGTCAGTGGTACCTATCTGTGGTCCTTAAGACTCTAATGGCTGCCACTATGGCAGTGCTGGGTGCATTAGTAAAATCTGTAAGAGAACAGCCTTTATTATTTCACTAGGAAACATGCTGTTTGTTAATTGATCTGGAGGACCTAATTTTGGCACCACTGGTTTACATGTTGCCACATTTATTTAAATTTATGCCAGGGTCAGACAGCCTGTGGCCTGTTGGTTGTAAAGGATCTATAAGCCTTAGCATGACCTGCTGACCACTATATACCAGAGCTTGCTGGTGTTTGTTGAGCTACAACAGCTGGCGAGGCTTAGGTTGCTTTTGCATGCTACATACAACATTGTCTCTAGATGTCCTTCCCTATAATCTAAAGTGCAATATTTTCAGGAGCATTACCATATGAACTGCACAATCGTTCACCAGTTTGTAAATACTTCATACTCCTCTGCAATTATTACCAAGGCTTGGCTTTATACCCTGGGGTGGTTTTTCATTTTTCCTTACCTTGTTATGTTTATTTTGATATGTTCTTTGACCAGTGCCCTCTAATATATATCAGGTGATTCATCTTTATACCCACTATTTAGAGAGTTATGGTTACTGCCCATGACATCGCATGAAAGATAACAATAGAGGTCCACTTCAAAGGTGGACTAACCTCAGTTCTGTCTTCCAGGTGTCCCTATGCATTATGGAAGCCACCATGTGTGTTTGGTTTATGGGGCACTGCATGCCCATGTAAAGACAGGTAACCCCTCTGGTGCCAGAATGATATAATATAAACAAATCACAGCTTTATTCCCTCTGCTCTGACTGTCAACTTGGACATTGCTGTGGGGCTGAAGATAATATTTTAATATTTGTACAAAGTAATTTAATTTTAATTGTTCTATGTATATAACTGCATTTCTAAATAATAAAAATTCTCTTATAAAGTTTAAATATGGTGTTTTCTGTGTGGAATGTCTATGTGCAAGTTGATGAAATAAAATTTAATAAATGAAATAATAATATGCTTCCAACTTCTACCTAAAAATTATGGAATTTGCTAAACCAGGCCCACTTTTATTATTCACGCAAATAAAAGCTGCACTCCTGGCCTTACCTTCAGTCTTGTACAGGTTCCTCTCCTGTACTGAATTTGCTTACTATGATTTCATTGCTTTATGCAGTGTCTATTAGAAGCTGCAGCAGGTCCAAGCCTGCCTCATTTCCTAGCTGGAATACATCTGGAACAATCAAACCATATGCTTCCCAGCCCTACTGTGCCTGACCTTCCCCTTTCATGAATTGGATTTCCATTTTTTTTTATTCATGCAACTTAGAAAGTCCCCGGTCATATAACTGAAGTTATGAGGAAAGCAGACAAGCAATATAAAGAAAACTTTAGAAAATAAAGTGTGCATATGCTGAATAATAAAGCAAAATTTCAGTCACATGATGTTCTCTTAAAAAATCCATAATTCTCCTTGTCTACTGCCCTGCACGTATGAACAATGTCATTACTAGGATTGTGAATGATCTGGGGCATAGTGAGAAAAGCAAGGGTGTGGAGAGAGTGGAGAACTGTGGCTATTTGTGAGTGTGGCCAAATTGCCAGGAGATGAACTGAGGAATGGTTAAACATGAGCCTCCTTTACTATTTACAGAGCACACGCATGCCATGTCTTTTTACACACATAGTGCTTTAATTACTGTGCCACATATCTCAAAAACCTTCACCTAAGTACATAAGAAAGCATTTCTAAGAAAAAAACATTTCCATGACATATGCTTTCTTTTTTGCAGGAAGCAGGAGTCGGTAGGTATTGTATGTACCATAGAGTTGAAGGGCCAGTAGCATGTAATGTAAAGTTCAGCAGTCAGGAGACGTTAATGCAGAGTTTAGTTGTTAGTAGTATGTAATGCAAAGTCCAAGGTTTAAAAGTCGATAACTCTGTATGTATTTAGTATGTTATGTAGAATGCAGGGGTCATTGTACATAACTATTTCTACGTACCACCTGCCTTGCTTCATGGGGTTTAGCATTATTATGCCCAAAAGGTTGCCCAAGGCAGTTTCAGATGTATGGACTAGGTAATTGGGTAAACCACTCTACATTTATTAATTCCTACAGCAAGATGGCCACTTCTCTAAAGTAAAATAAATGTTGCAAAATGCAATACGTTTAAGTAGAAACATAAACACCATATGTTAGATTCCATAAATACAGTTATGTGAAAATGAATTACACTAATGGATTTTTGTCAACATAATTGAGCTGGCAAACAAAAACAAATGCCTACTGATTAGGGTAATATACTTGCATGAAGCAAATTTTTATTGGAGCTAGACAAAATAGGACACAAGTTAGGATGATTATAGTCATTTTATTTTATTATTTTTTTGCCTTATAGCTATCACCTACAGCACTTTCATGACAATAAAACAATTAGCCTCTTTTTTTCTCATGGCTTGTGTTTTGATCCCTTATAACCAAACATATATTATGTTAAAGTTATAAGGGGTGATTTATTACGGAGTTAATAAAACTAGTTTGCATCAGCAAACAAGGTGTTATGGTTTCCGTTCTAGACATGGGGTACAGAAATGCGTGAACAACCCATTTCCTTGCATAGGAAGTCTAGTTATTTGTGAAAAAGGAACAACCAGACATTCACTTTCTGAACTTTTAAAGGAATCTCAACATACAAGTTTATTAAACCTATTTGTTTGCAATATTCCAAGGGGTAGTTCCTAAACCTTACCGCCATGATCACAATTTCCTCACACACCTCCATCCCACCGCACTTAAAAAGAATTAAACATTTTTTTACTCACCTAAAGGTGCAGTCATGTGATGTTCAGTGCCATCTTCGCTCTTTCTTGTTTATATTCAGTGGGGTATTTCTTCTGGGAGTCAATCTCAAGACCTGCATTAGATAAATGCGACCATTGCTCGTCTGCGGCAGGTCCTTTTTTTGAATGGACCAGAAGACCCATGGTGATGTCAGTAAGAGGAGCTGACAAAGGACCAGCGGGTGCAGATGCCACCAAAGCAATTGATCAGGGGCACTTTTAGGGGACCTGGATAGTGGTTTAGGTAAGTACAGCTTCATTAGCAAATCATATTTAGATCCAGGGGGTAGGGTGAGAGGTAGAGTTGTAGTACTCTAAAGATTACCTGAAATCAGGTTAGCACTCATCTGTCCCCTTCCACAACCATCCCTCCTGCTCAAAGCTCAACTCCAAGTAAACATTTAAACATAAAAGTGAAATATAAATTAGCTGTTCTAACTAAAGGATTTGTATCTCTGTTCATTTAGTACTGAGATTTACACAGCCATGTCTGGCAGGGCAGCAGAGCATATTCTATGCTGAAATCTTACAGGTCACCACTTCATTCTGGACTGGACAATGAAAGAAGCAGCAGACATATTAACTGTGCCACCCTAGCCTTTTTTATGAACACCCCCCCCCCACACACACACACACACACTAAAGCACTACTGGCTCTTGTTGTACAGGGACCTGCAGGACCAAGTCAAAATTTGGTATGAGCACTGCTTTTAATAAAGTAAACTGAAAAAAAATTCCACTCACCTTTACCTGGCATCCTTCTTCATCCTGGTGTGGAGGAAGTGCCGGGTGCCGCCGTATTCTTTGTCCTTTTTCTTATGTCACCCGATCTCGCACCTGAACTGTGCATGCATGAGATAAACAGGTTTTTACCCCATTGAAAAAAAAGCTCCTCCTGAACATGCCCGAGATCAGAAGGAGCAGCCAGAAGCCTCCTGGGATCCATGACATATGTTTCTCGGGAGGAAAGGTAAACATTTTAGTTTAGGTCCACTTTAAATACAAATACTTTTAATAATATACTATTTTTATATAAAATGATTCAGCCTCTTGTTCTATCATTGCACTTTTCTATGGTCCTTCTGGGAACATAATATTTTTTGCAATGCTAGTAAATGCACAATCAAATAAAACTTCACATTCTATAGGACTTCTTACTACTACCACATTGTGATGCAGTGTCCTGAAGAAAGTCCTGCGACCACAAATGAGAGCAATCCTCCCTGTGTACACCAAATGCCTTTGCAATCCTAGTTGTTACTTTGTGAAAGTAGCATTGCCATCATAACTGTGCTCTTCTGGAACAGAGAACAAAAGCTGGTCTTGGTGGTGCACACATTGATGGGGGAGGTTGTTTTCAATATATACCAGCCATTCTAGATCGGGGTTCTTCCAAAGGTTCCTAACTGACCTCCCATCTAATATTGCTTGTCTAGTTCTGTGTTATGTACCAGCAAGTGTTTTCTCAGTGGTCATGTAAAAGGCACTCTTTGCACTGGCCTCCTGAGGATTCAGAACAGGGGGTTCCCTAAGACCTGAAAACTCCAAGGGTTCCTCCAGGGTAAAAAGGTTGCCACACAATGATTTGCTCCTCCAACATTTGACAACTAAAAGTAAATTAGTTTTAAGAAACTAAATTCCAGGTTTGCCAGATCACCCAGGTTTTCCCATGATAGTCTATCTTCTCTAATCTTGAAGAGCTTTAATAAATCAGACCCAATGGCTAACATCTGGGGATGAATATGAAATCAAACAATAGTTTCCAAATTCTAATCTGTATAAATTATGTTTCTTTTAATATTAGACCCAAAATATCGATACCTTCCATAAGTATCACTCAACTCTTTTCCTCTATCTAAAGTTTTCTACCATTTATACAACAATTCTAGCTATAGAAACAAGAGACAGAAGCAGACTGGAATTTATTTTGTAGTGCTCATGTCTTTGCCCTTTAAAGTGATCACAATATATGTATCTAACTGATCACTACACTCTATCATCAAATAATTGAGAAGCTTGGAGCAGATTTGGAGCGCATAGAAGAAATAAGAGATGTGTGGGAATAAATCCTTCATTTCTTCTACAGTTATATCTCATATAATGGCAATTTTGTTTAGTTTTTTTAACCATACAGCATTAATGATAATCATGACAACAATATTACCAGTAATGATATTGGTTAGCTCTGTGAAATAAAAAAAGACTTGTGGGTAGCCAATACAGAATAAGCAGTCTTTGATAAAGAGTCTTTGTTAAGTATCAGATACCAAATAAAAAGTCCAAAAGTGCCACCTAGTGGAAATTCATATACAAGGCATTGAGCATTTTCCAATCACTAAATACCTACCAAGCATGTTTTTGGAATGGCTGGCTAAATGTATGTACAGAAAGTTACACCTAAATAATTAATTAATAAATATTAAATTCTAACCCACCCTTCACTATATGGGGAGAGACTGGCCTGGAGCACTGTTGTAAAAAAGAGAAGTTGTAAGCAGGAAGCAGCAAGTTCAGTATTGCAGATCTGACAGGTGCTATTCCCTCTGCAAAAACTAAACTTGCCTATATGCAAACATTTTTTTAATGTACAATAAGCTGTGAATAAAAATCTGGTAGTTGTCATGACTGATCTGTTTTTACAAGGTGCAAACTTTAGGCAGTCATTTTGTTCTACAAAATTCTGGTATGCCATTGATCTAGAACAGGGGTGTCAAACTCAAATACATAGAGGGCCAAAATTAAAAACTTAGACAAAGTCGCAGGCCATGCCCTTGAAATTTTTCCTTCTCATTAGATATTTCCCTTTTCATATGGAAACAAAGAGGTTTTGCTTTACATTTTTTCTGAAACAAGCTTATAATAGGGAAAGAGGCATAATTTTTTTATGCCAGGCTAACAATAATAATAACAATATTCTTCTATGAAAATCCAACCATTCAAGTCCATG
>NC_092869.1:23167728-23173815 GCF_032062135.1 Pyxicephalus adspersus | reverse complement strand
ACACATTTCCAAAAATCAGGGCTGGAGAGGTTAATAATACTCATTGAAAAAACACAGGAAGCATTATCAGGGCACAGGGCAGCTTTGAATTTATCTAATAGGACCCACAGGTAGTTTTGCACTACCACTATCTAGACAGATATAACAAAATGTTTTCATTTGTATATCTAGGATCAAAGGAAGGGATTTGATAAAGTGAAGTTAGATACAATTCATTAAAAAGTAATGTGGTCTGTAAATAATTTTGTATTGTAATGCTGTTTTGCATTGCTCAAGTTTGGTATGTGTTCACCATCAAATATGTTTATTTTACCAAATATTGCACTAAGAGGCCTGCAGTTATTTTCACACACAATGTGGTGTTTACTCTTGCCCAGGCCAACCAGAATCCACATTCTTACATGCTAGCAAACAAAAAAAAACCTGCAAGTATTCAAAAACTCTTTTCTAGAAAGGACATTTTTATAGCTGGATAAAGGTTTCTTTATGAACATTGTCAAATTAAATATCAGTATTTGCTGGAAAAACTTTAAAGGAAATCATAGTACAAAAATTGGATTAGATTAGATTTAAAGCTCTCCAAGGCTGGAGTGGATACACTTTCATCAGTGAAGCTGGGTGATCATGCAAACCTGGAATTGATTTAGTCATTTGCAATTTGCTAGTGAATGTTTTTAATCCTGGACCAGATCCATTTCAGGTTTGCTGGATCATTCAGCTTCACTGATGAAAGTGTATCCTCTCCAGCCTTGGAGAACTTTAATAAATCAGGCCTATAAACCTCCCTGGCGTTATTCCTGAGTTTGGCTCAGGGTTAATTTACAGTACCAAAAGCCGTAACCCCGAGCCACACTCGGGGTGGAATTGCCAGGGAGTTTTAAGTTCTACCTGGTTGCCATGTTCTCCTGGCCTCCTCCAGCAATGCCCGCATCTGCGTCCCTGGCGTGTGAACGTTGGGGATGCAAGGCCACTGGAAGCAGATGCTCGGGAGCCTTAGGCTGGAGGGTGGGACCGTGGAGCAAGTAGGCGGGAAACTTATAATTGGAAAAAATAAGTATTTTTAAATGTACTGCTTTTACATTTGAAAAAACTAATTATTCATATCGCCAGGGAGCGTAAGTCAGTGGTAGTAAACTGAGGTGAACAAAAACAGACTTCTATATCTTATGTATGAAAGCGCTTCCTAGTACACATGGCTACTACAGACAGAAAATGTGTTTGCCAGCAATACACAGTTTTTGTGAACACAACTGCATAATTTCAAAGCAGAGGCTAGCTATCCAACATTTGAATGTCCTTTGATTTTGTTGTGTTGGTGTTCTTCTTACACTTCCCAATTAATACACATTGGATAAAAAAAACTAATAGTTTTGAGTTTGTCCTCATATCACATAGTTATGATAAATTTAAAAGCAATTGTACAATCATATTGGTACCCATATGGTTATTCCTAGCTTTGAGAAATGGGTCTTTTGTATGAACAGTTGTTCTTCTTTACTCAAGCATACACTTGGAAGTAATAACATTGTAGTTGAATAAATTTCGTAAGTGCTGTTTTCCATTTTACTTTTAAGTGCTATCTTATCCCAAGTAGGACTTAAAGATCCTGCACCTTTTCTTCATATGTAATCAGTATCGTACACAGAAGGATCTGCATTTCCCTAATGACTACTATGTAATGTGAAGAATGATATACATTTTTTTATTCATACATTCATATTTGAGCAAATTCCTATAAATGATTATGGAAATCAAACACACCCCAACCTCCACCTTTGTGCTCAGGATAGATAGCATTCTGCCGATCCCTAGGCCTATGGATGTCACACTCACACCCCAACCTCCACCTTTGTGGCCAGGGTAGATGCTATCCCACCGAATCCTAGGCTTCGGGATGTCGCACTTGCTCCACCCCTTTCCCAGAGTAGATGTCACTTTGCCAATCTCTAGGCCTAGGGATACACATACAATCGTACACTTATCTCCATCCCTTGCCCAGGGTAGATTCCATCCTGACAACTTCTAGGCCTAGGGATATCACACCCAAACCTCCACCTTTGTGCCCAGGGTAGATGCCATCCCCCCAATCCCTAGGCCTTGGGATATCACACACACTCCACCCCTTGTCCAGGATAGATGCCACTTTACCAATCTCTAGGCCTAGGGATACACATACACTCCTACAATTATTTCCATCCCTTGCCCAGGGTAAATGCCATCCTGACAATCTCTAGGCATTGGAATATCACACACACTGCCTAATCTCCACTCTCTTGCCTAGGGTGGATGCCATTCTGCCAATCTCTTGGTCTAGAAAAAAACTGCAGTAAAAGGCAACAGAGTGGAACTTACTAGTATTTAAGAATGAGGTGACAGCGTGAAAGCCTGCTACAAACAATTTCCCAATGCCGAGCAGCTGTCTAGTATATTTAATTTCTAGTATTCATAAGGCATATTCATACTGCATCTTTATTGCAGAAGAAATAGAAAAAGTCAGAAATGGATGAGCCTTCATACTGAACTGGGTGTAGATGAAGGCTGCCTGTATGCCAAGTCTCTCAGCCACTAATGAGCCTGTGCTCTGTGTTCATGCCTCTGCAATCATTGCATTGCTAGACTAGGTGAGGGAGACATTTCATTTCAAGGCTTCTCTTCTTTTGTTCCCAAGCATCAGGCTGTGTGACTGATTACGCTTTTTGTTCCCTTTCCCAATCAGTATCAGTGACTGTAACAAGAAGGGAGAGGTGGAGAGAGGAAGCCTGTGCTTGGAGATTCACCGAGAGGGACAAGAGGAGCAATGAGATTCAGGGTCAGTTCTTTCTCCCCCCCTCCTTTTTCACCGGCATCTGACATGATCTTGTTTTGGAGATGTTCACTGGGGGTGAAAAGCAAAGAGAGAGGCTTGTGTTCTTCTTGCCATACAAAGAGCCAGAGTAAGACAGGCTGAAGGGAAAAAAATGCACGCCATCCGGACTTGTCAGGTAATTATTGTGAGATGGGCGCACAAAGCCAGGGAGCGTGCCGAGCTGTGGGCTTCAGAGCCATGACGCTGAGTGCAACCGCTGGAGAAACCCTGACAGTGCAACACATGCAGTAGGTGGCAGAAGAACCGCCATGGGTTATAATGGCAGCCTGATCTTCAGAAACAGGAGTGAGATTGGTTTCCATCAGGCTGGGGCACTGGAAATTAGAAATGTGTCTAATTCTCAAGTCCTGTGGAGCAACCGCAGCAGCAGCAGCAGCGATGGGCTGAGCTACAGACATTTCACCACCAGCATTCAAGTTATTATATTCATTGGTTCTCTTCTTGGTAAGTTCAGGATCCCATAATGGTGATTACATACTGTGTGGTACTCCATACCTGGCATTTGTACACTGCCATGTTTTCATGTGTGATCAGCAAGTGCACATCTACTATCCTGTCTCATATATTCCCTTCATTTCCTAATAAATGCTCTCACTGTGAGTGGGCAAAAATTGTCAACTAGGACATACGCCCATCCTCCAATTGGCCTCAGATCACTGGGTGCCACACTAACTTTGCTCCAAAATATGTGTTACATTATACTAAGCACTTATGCGGCAAACGAGTATTTAATTTTATTTTCTTCCAATCAAATAATTTGTAGTATGGATAATCCAGCAGGTTGAAGGATCTCTGGAACATTTCCTACATCCTTTGCTGGTCCTGTAAGATTCTACACGCCATCCTGCTAGAAGTCTTACATTGGTCACTGCAATAACAAAGTCATATAGCTTATTTCTGTAACTGGACTTCTTGAAGCCAATAGTAATATGTATTCAAATGATAACACCATTCAATTGCATGATGACTTTCTATTATGCATTTAGGATTTTACTAGAGTGGCCACAAGTTCAGCTTTGTCATCTACTATAAAACAAAGTCATCTTGTATCACACATTACATTTGTCAGACTGGTTTTGATCCGATGGCCTGTTGTCCCCATGTTACCTTATCTACTACAGTGTTTTTCTGTGATCTGTACACTTTGGTTCTTTGTTATTTTACATATAAAGCCCTTAAAGTGAATGTTCATCCTCGTTGTTTTAATTTTGCACAGGGAATAGGTAAAACCTCTTTTGGATTATTATTTGTGCTTTGTTTCCCACCAGGGAGATTTCCCTTCACTTCCTGTCCTGAAGGTGCAACAGGAAATGAAAGCCAATCTCTCCACAGGGAAACTCCCAAAGACAGCATTAAAACTTGATAACGAGTCTAAAGCTACATACACACGTGCAATTATTGTAGTTGGAAAGGATCTTTCATGATCCTTTCCAATGACTAAGGACTGCACGATGCATGAACGAGTGCTGTACATACAGCACCGTTCTGTTTCATGGAGAGGGGAGGGGGAAAACGATGGAGCACCCCGCTGCACTCTCTCCCCCTTCCCTTGCATTAGGATCGTTCGTCGTCCATCGTCTGTGGATCTGCCAGGACTGGCGTAGAGACGATGGACGACGGGCGCTGTATACACGCCAGATTCTCGTCTGATATCGGCCCCTAGCTGATTATCGGGCGAGAACCATTGGACGTTTGTACCCAGCTTAACCCTTCCCTACTTTATCTAAAACAATAACATTTGTTGCCTTTACAAACACTTATGCAAATGATCTCATACACTTATAATATTACCATGTTCTTCTCTATCAAATGATTAATATTATTATTACACAGTATTTATATAGGGCTGACATATTGCACAGCACTGTACAAAATCCATACTCATGTCTCTAACTGTGTCCGTACTATAGTTATTTGTCATTAACACAATCTAAGGACAATTTACCTAAACCACATGTTTTTTTTTTGAAATGTGGGAGGAAACCCACACAAACAGAGGGAGAACCTACAAACTCCATGCAGATAGTGTCCATGATAACCTCTGAGCCACCGTTCTGCAATCCCTAGCTGTACTAAACATGCAGCCTAAGCAATCATGTCACTGATTTGCAAATGTTAACTTCTTCAAAAGTTAACAGCTAAGCCCTCATTAACCTCATATGCATCTCCATCCATTCCCTCCGATTGTTGCTATACGCAGAGAACATTGACATTTGAATATTACAGGAAAGGCTGAGGTGTCTTTGGTATGATGACTAGAAGTGACAGCCAGAATTCCCCTTTTGTATGTTGTGGGTAATTCTAAGATTTGTTCACTGTGCACCACTGTATTGTTTATATGCTGAAAAGTTTTTGTATTGCAGTCATTTACAACAGCATTAGCAAAGGAAAGAGTTGCTTTAAAGTGTTTTAAAGTCCAGATTTTTTTATGATATTGCATTAAATTCAGGAACTATAAAACCAAAAACCAATGAACAATTCCAATTGTTTCTGTGTAATGGGAGAGCTGTGCATATCCATATTTACTACCTAGTTCATTCTTAGAATATCTTATGGAGAAGCTGAATATAAATGTCCGTCTTTCCTGGTGCATTACAGCTCAGTAATGAAATGTTTTGAATTAGGACACGGGTAATGGAAGGCCAGGGTATACCAACTCAATAGGCTAGGTAGTAAATAGGATCCAGAAGCCAATAACTATGGCCTACTACACACAGAGAAATCTGCTGTCAGTTTTGTGCTCATCTTGTGCTCCATCTTATCTTATACAGCTTGTAACACGGCTTTTACACATTCTTTCTTGACTGATTGAGTTTGTTATATTGCTAGAAGCATATCTGTATAGAACCCAAAAAAAGTTACTTATATTTGGTGGCAGCTAAATTTTTTAATGTTATATTGAATTGGAAATCAGATAAAAACCTATTTCATGTACTAATCATAGGACAAATTTCAAACCTGAAATCAGACTAGGATAACAGTACAGATAAAAAGGCATGGCCATGCACTCCTTGTCTAGATTAATTTCTATGCCTAGAGCAACGATTCCTTACCAAAGTTAGAGGTAACCGAAGATGTTTCTCGAAATGTGGTTGACTGACCCCCAATTTGGTGATGCCTGCATAGTTCTGGGGCCAACATCACATGGAAGATGCAACTGCATGACAATGTTTTTAGAAGTTTATATAGGTGGTATTCTAGCCACCACTGTAGGTGGCAGT
>NC_092869.1:23149794-23167153 GCF_032062135.1 Pyxicephalus adspersus | reverse complement strand
CAAACAGTATGTGGGTTATCCTTCATTTTAAATACAAATTTTGTAGAACGTGTAAATAGCTTTAGCAGAAATGGGATTTTCACCAAACTGATGAGATTTATGAATCACAAAAAAGAACATAAAACAGAACTAATATTAGAGATAAATTCAGCATAATGAACCAGAAATGATTCATGACAGGAGGTATTCTGAAATATCCAGACATTGATCAGATGAAAAACAGGGCCAGAAGGAAGACACAGACTAAAAAAAAGAGGCAGAGACAATAAGTGAGACAGGAGTGGTATCAACAGAAAGACACATGGAACCCAGGGTCAAACCCAGACAGACCCTAACAGGCTAGAATGGACACGGCAGCATTAAAGTTGGACATAAACTTGAAACATGTACGGGTAATAAAAAAAGCAAATTAAAATATATATATATATATATATATATATATATGATTAGGTTTTAAGATTTTAAAGGAAATCCTGGTACCTCTAATCATTACCCATAATTAGACAAAGGCATATTTTTTGTATCTTACCCCCTACTGTTCTGGTATTAGAAGTGCCAGAAGAAGTGCAATCACATTGTAAACTGATTTTTTTGCAGATGTGACAGATGAAAGATACATGAGAAAGCCACTTAGTAAATAGTGCAATCTGTGTAATTCAAATGGAAAAAAGGTAAACCCAAAATATGGGGCGTGCTATACACTCGTGCAGTGATAGTATCAAAGTTGTTCAACAATATTCAATGTCCTCAACACTTTATACAGCTCATCTCCACAACACTGTCTCGCAGAAGAGGGGATCAGACCTTCTTCTTTTGCCGCAATTTCCCTGGCCATGTGGCTGGACAGTAAAAGGAACGACAGCAAGCTAATAAGCTCATTTCCTTGTCACTCTGTTGTCTATAAGCATGCTATTTGCAAATGTATTTGATGTTTGATTATTTTGACAAAATATACAGCCTATCCAGGGTCTTAGTATTTTGGCTAAAAATAGAATAATTGTTACTGAATTACATCACTTGTTGTCTGACAATCTATTTCTACAACCAAAAACAATAAAAACAAGAACAACAAACCTGACAATCTCTCTCCCAACCTAGTGTATTATAAGCAGCATTTGTTTGGCTAAAGACAATGCACGGCCAATAATTAGTAGGCATCAAACAATATGAGTCTGCCAACCTTACTTTCTAGAAGATTTTGGAACATGACCGTGAAAATCTATGGCCGTTCAACCAAAAGAGCATTTGTGAGGCCAGGCACTGATGTCGAAGTAGAAGATCTGGCTCAAAATTGCCATACCAAATATTCCAAAAAGTTCAGTGAAGTTGACATTGAGGTTCTCTGCAGACTACTCAAATTCCTCCCCACCAAACTTATCAAACCATAGATTTTTGGATCCAGCTTTTTGGACCTGAAATCAGTTTGGAGGGTCGTCCACAAACTTGTGACAATATTTATGTGCTATATATATATATATATATATATATATATATATATATATACTGGTAATGTGTTTTTGTGTTCACATTATTTTTTTTTTTTACATTTCTATTGATAATTCTTTTGAATGTGACCACAGTGACCACATCATTTTGTGTCCTAGATTTATTCTTGAGTCAAGGAAATTTTCCTGTATTCTCAGGTTCAAATACGTACCTTGGTTAATATTTTGATCAGTTTATATTTGAGTACATACGGCTTGGGAAAAAAATAAGCCCTGTTTGCATAAATGTTGTGCTTGCCGAAATAGGTTTTATTTTAAATTGACTTGATTGATTGACTTTAAATTCATTCTTTCTTCGAGTTCACCATCCACCACCTACTACACCTTTGATCTACTGTATTCTATCACCCACAAAAAAACTACACCTAATCTGTTCTCCGGGCCTTAAAATACTGCTTCATTACATTTTTCAGGTTCCACTTAGAGAATATTATGACAAAAATTGCCTACCCCTACGCAAAAAGCACTTTAAGCGTAACTTTACTTTTATTAACGAAAAAACAATTCCCTCTGGATTTCTTCAGATTTCCTCCTGCTCTGTTCTGAAAGAGCTTTTTTTCTATACCAATTCTTGAATGTGAGAGTGCCCTCATAATCACCTGGTGAACTTTCAGCGTTCAGATAAAGAAAGCATCCTGTTAGAAGTAATTTAATCTTAAAGCAGAACTTAAGTTCCACTTTGAAAATAAAGGGTTAGATAGATCTTTATTGCAGAAAAATATACTTACCTGCCTGATCACTGTCTTTATCTGTCAAACCCAGCACATCCCAGCTTCCCCTGTAGCTGCTGGGACTGAATGCGCACCTTTACAGGTGTTACGCCATGCCCGGAGACCCGACTCCAGGAAGAAGATCGAGTGAAGATTGTGGTGCCCATGCCGAAGCGAAGACAGGGAAGTGCTTTAAAACTTTGATCAGGAATGTAAGGTTCTTTTATTGCAGAATTGACATTGCCTGTCCCTGTTTTAATGAAGGATCTGCCTAGTCACAATTTTTTAATTTTTGGGTTTAGTTCAAGGCAAGGGATGCCTTAGAGCAGTGTTTTTCAACCTTTTTGAGCCATGGCACATTTTTTACATTGAAAATATCCTGTGGCACACCACTAACCAAAAATGTTACAAAATGACACTCTGTAGCTTAATACAGTATACATAATGACAATATAGTTTCTCAATGTATTTATACTCAGTGTGAAACCTGGGCCTGTTAAAAGACTTGGATCAGGGGTGCGTACACTTTTTTTGCTAGCAAGCGACTTTTAAAATGACCAAGTCAAAATGATCTACCAACAATAAAAATGCTAAACATAAATTTATATATAAATAAATATATATATATATATATATTTATATATACCGAGTATACTTTATATTTAAGATATTTATTGTTAACCTTGCATAACAGCTTGAACATGTATGGCACATTACAATACTTTAGTTTTTTTTTACTTTAGTTCCGCTTTAAAATGATCCTTTCGCAGATTAAAGTTCACTTTAAAAATTAAAAACAAATGAACATGTGCAAACTCCTGGCTCAAACAGTTTTATGTGTTATTAGCCCAATTACTCCACTAGCTGTGCATAAGTGTAACACAGGGCTTTAAGGAAACAAACCTGAAGACTCCCACATTTAATTAAAAAAAATTACACCTGCCATATCCCAAAATTTACAAATAATAGAAAAAGAAAAGGTGAGGGACTTTAACTGCAGTATATATATAAATTACTTAAATGCAGTATATATATATAAATAAATTTAAACATAAAAAACTATGTTGCTGAGTAACTAACAGGTAAATTCAACAATACCAGTAATATTGAAAATTCCTGAATATAAACATTAAAAACAAACGATAACACAACAAAACATGCAAACCACATATGCATGAATTATCCTCATGAATTATATGGAGGATCCATGCATATGTGGTTTAGTAGGTATATGTTTGCACTCTTCATTCTTGTCTGTTAATGGAATGTAAATCTCTATTTCATTAAGTTATATTCTGGAATGGTGCATGGATTCTTCAGTACCCAGTAACATGTTATACCCAAATATTGATCTGAGTAAAAATGCTAGAAAAAAAATAAGGCAGCTTTAAAGCCATTTGTCAAGTGACATGTAGCAGCCACTCTACAAAAAAGGGGTGTATATTTAGATCTCCTGAAAGTTAGAATTTTAACAACCACTAGAAATCAAGATACTAGATACAGGGAAAGAAACAAGTATATGCCTTCAATTTATAAGAATATACACAAAAAGAAGTTCTAGCTAAGATGCAATATGACTCACCCAACGAGAGAGAGAGCAGCCTCTTTATTTCTTTGTCACACTATGGGTCCTGTCCTACCCCAAGCCAGGAACTTTGGCAACCCTTGCTGACATGAGTGGGCGGAAACAGAACTGAGCCAGGGCTCTGCGATCAACTGGAGTAGCCAGTTGACTGGAGTGACCCCTGACTTGGATAATTTCCCACGGTACACCTGAACAGTGGTTGAGAATCACTGCCTTAAAGAGTCATTCAACCAATCACACAAACAGGAAATACCATTTCTGGGGGCGTTGTCTGCATTCAACTGTGTACGGAGGCCTCCAGTTGCCATATTGAATTGACATTTTTGTACAGCAGCTTCAGATTGAAATGGAAATGTAATTTTTAAACCATTAACTTACAAAATGCCCTGTGTGCTATATAATATATATTTTTTTTATAAGAAAATTGATTTTTTCTTTCAAAAAGTCAAACTCTAATTTGAAGATCTGCCGATTAGCAGGACAGGGTGACTAATTATGCAAGTAGCTCTGCCTATTATGTAAAACAGACTTTGTAGATCATATCATGAGATTCATGTATGTTATATTTGCACGTGATTATTTGATCATTGATTTTTATTGCCTGTGTAAGTTACTTTGCAGTATTCAGTAGTTAATTTAAGGACTTTGTGAACAGAAAAAATATCAATGTAACACTATGAATAAAATGGATGTACTATATTTATTCATACAGATATTGTGAGCCATTACAACATTGCTAAAGATGTGGTTAAAATCTGCATTTCTGTGTATATACTTGATGTTTCCATTCAAGTGTGAATGGGACTGAAGTCTTTTGTTATGATTCATTGAATATTATTTATCTTGCACATTCTGAAAAGCCATTCAAACATTTCTGAATATACTTATTTATTAGTAGTTGTCTGCTTTGTGCATTCATAGGTCATTGAATACTATGTATTCTTTATTTTACTGCTGTATTCTTCTTTTTGGATGATAGAATTTGGTTTACAGTTCACCTAGCTTAGTAAGGATAAGTTTAGACAGACAATAATGTTGCGGTATGGTTACCACTTCCTTATGCCTAGAATTTGTAGCTGAGTTTGCGACACTGCATGCGATACCTCACTCATGACTATCCATAGTGAATAAATTGTGTACTGTCCACTTCTGCTTACTGGCATATGTTTAAATACTGGATCAATTTTGTGGAACTTTTGTTAAAATTAAAAAAAAAAATCTCATCTACCTTTACTTACGCAGAGCACTCAATCCCTTGAAAGCTGTCCTTGATTTGGTCCTGAGCTGTGCTGGTTTCTTCATTCTTTCAGGGGCAAAGGAAGTGCCAGGTGTCGCCATCTTCTATCATCTCCTGCCCTAATCACCCAATCTCAGGTGGCGTATCCTGCTGTAAATGTAAAAAGGGTGATGATCTCACTGCGCATGTGTAAGACTGACACCTTTTTTTACAATGCCTGAAAAGTCTAAGTCTTCTATGCATGCCCCATCTCTGGCATGTGCAAAAAGAGCAACCCCGAAGCCTCCTTAGATTAGTGACGTAGGTATCCCGGGAGGCTCTATGCTTACATTAGGTCTGACAATTTTACATACTTATCTGTAAAGATAATTCTGTTTCTAGAAGTAATAATAATGTTGCAAACCTATTCGAGCAGAGAGGACAAGTTAACTTAATCTCCCTTTAATGAACATACTGAATATGATTGATGTGATTGGGGCTTCTATTCTTTATTAAGGAATAACTGTAAAACACTAAGTCAAGAAAAACTTTAGCACTAGAGGGCACAATGGTTGCAAGGGCAACATCAGGCAGAATGTTGCTAATGAATTTTTTGATATCAGAGAGGGCAGTCATTTTGATGTTGAAAGACTGCATGGCATATGAAACTTTGCGTTTGCCCATGGTTCTATTTAGGCACCATCAGAATTTGCGTATGGGTCTTTCATATGTGGAAGTTGAATTTTTTGTAGAATTGAAGCAGCAGAAGTAACTCACATGGCATCATTGTAACTTTACTACCTGGGAGAGTACAGGCTTTCAATAAAATGCATCTATCATCAGAAGCACATGCATAAATAATAAGCAATAATGTTCAAATGAATATCTAACATAAAAAAAGACTTGTAAAATACATTCTACCATTTAGGTGTGCTTGATGTAGGAAAAAGACATTAGAGCTTACTTGGAAAATGTTTATATTAATAAATTTGTATCGCGCATGCATGTGAAATCAGGAAATGCATATTTCCACAGACATGTAATGCTAATTAGCAACTTGGTAATATTGGAAATGCTTAGGCAAATACAAATGCAAATAGCAATCAGGTTCACAAGTTAAGACAAGCAGGGTTTAGTATGGATCAGAAAACCCAATTCATGTGCCAAATGAGCTTGCATACGTCATTATAGTTTTCTCTTATTATTATAATTATTAGTATTATTCTCTTAGCTCTAAATTCATGTAGTGGGAGGGTCAGTCAGATGTGACCATGAAATAACCAAAGTAGGAATATCACCAGATGTTAGACCTTTCCCATACATTGCAATGGATATCTTTTTGGTGTGGTGTGCTAATCAGACATCTCAATGCAATATCAAACCGCTCACCCTGATATGTGTACATATAAATAGAGGAAAGAATGAAAAGAAAGCCAGGGTGTTTCAAAGGGAACAGAAAACAAATTGGTCCATACAAATGCAGTTTTCACTGAATTACCAGTCTTCCCCGCTGCTCTATTTTTGAAGGGGGTTAAAGACCATATGCTAGACAATAAACTCCTACTGAATTTATATAAATAACTGAGAATCTTGTGTCCCGACGCGTTTCGCCTCTTAGGCTTCCATAGGCGACTTGATAAGAAAGTTTTAATCATCAGGTTTGGTCTTTAATATTTAAAAGGAAACATGTTTCAGAAAATAAGGTGTGTAAATATTAACACCAATTTTATTATATCTGTGAAATCTGGAGCTAGTGAGCATGAGACACCGCGTGAGACGAGGCGCTGTGTGAATGAAAGTCCAAGCATATGGGCATTACCCCCCTCCAAAAATAGAGCAGGGGGGGGAAGACTGGTAATTCTGTGAAAACTGCATTTGTATGCGCAGGTTTTTGAACTGTTTACTCAATAAAAATTCACCGCCTTTGAAACACCGTGGCTTTCTTTTCATTCTTTCCTCTATTTATTTGCAATGGATATCTACAGGAGGGGGTGCAAATGGGTAATGACAAGAAGAAGGTGGTGAGCAATTATAGGATCTCAATTTGTTCACAGAAAATAAAAGGAGAAGCCCTCACTGTGTGGATAGGTGGACAACTATAGGTACATCTACAAGATGGAATTTTGAATTAGTAAAATTTATTACTAAAGATAATACTTAACATTCACACAGATCAACATGATTGCATTTCATTGCCTTATTTGAGTTTGGGTTTAATTGGGAATTAAGTGAATGTAATGTCAGTGGTGTAAAAAATTGTTTACAAAGGTATATTCCTATGTAAAACTTTTTTAGCAGAGCACCAGTGTTATTTTCTGAATACTAAGGTGGGCTAAGCTTGTAACTATGTATAAGGTGACAAAGGTGACCTAGTAATGATAAAACTGAGCCTATGGCTGCCTATTACAGGAAAATGGTGGCTAAATGATGAGGAAAGCTGGGTTGTTGGTGGCTGCTTAATTATATTACATGCATGGGCGATAACCACAACAGACAGTGGATTAGCAGTTGATATAGTGTACTTGGATGTTACAAAAGCATGTGACACAATACTCCACAGGCAGTTAATGTGTAAAACAGGCCCTATAGGTTTAGAAAATGTAATCTGTAATTTGATAGAGAACTGTCTTAAAGACCGCATCCAGAGAGTAGTGATTAATGATTCATACTCTGAATGGTCTAAGGTTATTAGTGGTGTACCACAGGGTTAAGAGTTGGGACCTTAAAGCGTAACTAAACTCACAATTTTCACTTTACATAAAAGGGTAGACAACCCTTTAATGTAAGGTAAACATTCTGTTTGTTTGTTTTTTTAAGTGCAACACCTTTTAAAAAAAAAAAAATAAAAAAGGATGCTGCACCACCCTTCTAATTCCTAATTGCCTATGCGGCCAAGTGGCAAAATACATTTAATATAGATAAATGTAAAATTATGCACTTGGGCGCTAATAACATGCATGCTTCATACTGTCTAGGGGGAAAACATTTGGAGAGGTCAGAAATGGAAAAGGATCTGGGGGTCCTGGTAGATCAAAGACTTAATATCAGCATGCAATGCCAAGCTGCAATATCTAAAGCTAGCAAAGTACTTTCTTGTATTAAAAGAAGAATAGACTGCAGCAATGGAGACATTATCCTTTCCTGTACAAAGCATTGATCAGACCACATCTAGAATATGCTGTCCAGTTATGGGCACCAGTTTACAAAAAGGACATTGTGGAATTGGAGAGAGTGCGGAGAAGGGCAACTAAACTAATAAAAGGAATAGAGGAGCTCAGCTATGAGGAGAGATTAGCTGAACTGAATCTATTCTCCCTTGGGAAGAGACATTTAAGGGGGGGATATGATCACCCTTTATAAATATATAAATGGTCCATATAGAGAACTCTCTTCCCAACTATTCACTTGAAGGTCATTAGAAAGAACAAGAGGACACTCTTTGCGTCTGGAGGAAAAGAAGTTTAATCTCTGCATAATGGAGGGGATTCTTCACTGTAAAGTCTGTGAATATGTGGAATCGGCTCCCTCAGGAAGTAGTTTTTGCACATTCGATACATTGCTTTAGAAAAAGCCAGATGGTTTTTGAGAAGCACATAATATAACTGGGTATCAAAGTTTTAAAGTAAGGGCAACAGGGACTGTTGATCCAGGGACCAGGAAAAAAAAATTCCCCTGTTGGAGCAAATTAGAGCAAGGGTTTTTTTTTCTTTGCTCTGTGTTTGAACTAGTGGTTGAACATGATGGATTTATATCTTTTCTTCAACCTGGCTAACTATGTAACCATGTAAAATAGATGAGTAAAGGTTCATATGTGGGAGCTGTGATGGTGGAATAATGATGAGGCCTGGGCTCATGGCTGTACATGAAGAGGCAATAAATGGGACTGATGGCTATCAGTGTCAGCTATGCAATGATGGTGATTGGCAAATGGCTTTTAAAGGAGGCAGTGGTGGGTAAATCATAAATTGCCTGGGCATGTGGCTCCTATGAAGGGGACAATGGTGGCTAAATAAAGAAGGAACTGGGCTGGTGGTTCCTATAGGGGAGTACTGGTGGCTGAAAATGGAAAAGCCTGAGTTAATGAGTTCTCTCCATGGCAGTTTCAAACCAACAAATATACAGTAGAAAAAGAGCTCCATCATTATTCTAATCACAGTAGTTCCAGACAGACAGTCTGCCAGCAGCATATGTCACAGCCATGGTAGAACATCAGTTGGAATTCACCTGAACACCTTTACAATTTGAGTTTACAAAAATAACCAGCAGCTGAAAGGAATTGATAATCTCACAAATAATCTCAAATCCCCCTTTTAGCCTTTATTTTAGGACCCTCAGTGTCTGTTTTAGCAAAAATGGCTCAGAACATTCAGAAAAAGATGAAGAGAACAATCATTCCTAAAAATCTCAAATACATTACTACACGAACATACCTCAGTAATAAAATTAATCCTGTTTCCAGATATGCAATTTTTGCTTTGCACATGTGATGGCACATGCATCATTTACCTGCAGACTGCTACAGAACAAGTAGAAGCACAAAAATTTTAATAAATAAAGCAGAACAGTATAAATGCAAAAATCAGGTGCAAATCTCCAAAGCAGATAGTTTTACATGATTTAGGTCAGGGATTGATAGCAGTTGATACATCAGGAGTTAGAAAGAATTATTTTGTTTTGTTTTACCAAGTAGTTGGAAATACCTACAGCTTCACAATGAAATGCTCTAGGGGACCAGGTACTATTGCCTATCCATTATAGATTGTTGCCCCTTGTTCCCCACTATAAAGATATGAGTTCACATTCAGAGGGGATAGCAACAAACAGAATACCCTCTAATTCTTGGCATACATGTCTGGTCAAGCTGACAGTATACTAATGAATATATACAAATATAAATATATAGGCACATAGCACATAAATTAATTTAAATATGGTAGTTTGGAGATAAGTAACCCAAATTACCTACAGTTTTTTTTTCAGTAGTTCAGAACAGTTAGAAGGATGAAAGATAATTGCTGTAGGTGAAACTAATTTGCATATTGCTGTTTGAAGTGGAAAAATATAGCCTGGATTTGGTTGCAGGGGGGTCTTTTTCTTTTTCTTATAATTTAGGAATCTAGCCCATGGTTTAAATGCATACAAATTATTTGTCACTTTGCAAATGGGAAAAATGGGAAGAGATACCCTCCACAAATCATGTTTAAAAAGGTAGACAGAGCATAAAATACATAGCCCCAGGTGACCAGGTACCACAGTGGTGAATAGAATATAGCTTGAATAGAATATAGCATGTTTATACACCTATACACAAAAACATGTTTAATACATACATTTAAACATTACATATGTGGGGACAGGAATCAAGTAATAAATCACCAAAGTAACTATTTACAGTTGAATTCGCATCAGTGTATAGCACATTAAAGGATTAAACATACCGGTAACTGCTAAATAATTTCTGTAACTTGAAACTTTTTTGCATGGGGTCTGGAAATTCTTTGTACCAACTATAAAGTGGTACCCCCACCCCCACAGATGTATTTCACTGAGCTTTTCCTCTACCTGATGCCCCAGGTAATCAGGTACAGCTGTGCATCTTTCAAAGGGGTACATATAGCACCTGGTAGTTCCTACAATAAACCAACATCATGCATCCTAGTTCCGTTAGTACAGGGACTTTGTACTAAAAAATTTGTTTTTATTGTCTTATTATAGCTTTCACATTGGTCCTGATTTATGAAAGAGAGCTTGGAGAAGATAGACCATTGTGGGAGAACCTGAGTGATCCAGCAAACCTGGATCATTTATAGTCTAAGCCTGGGGACCACCAGACTTTTCAAAGACACAATAAAATAAAGTAACATGTACTAACACACAACAATGCTTTTGTTAACTTCAAAACATTTTAGGTCAGAACAGGTTTACCTAAAAGAAGTAAAAATCCCCTTTCGGGGTGGTAATGTGGGTCTGTGTTTGCAGGAGATAAACGGACACTCACAAAGTTGGAGAATGTCTTACTAACTATAAGGTACTTGTAATGTAGCTTTATGCTTTATTTAGTGGCTCCAAATTAATCTAACAAAATTATTAGTTTTTGCTGTAAACAGAATGAATAACTTCAACCTACTTTGGATAGAATGGGGAGGGATTAGAAACTTGGTCAAAGTTTTAGTATTTTCTGTGTTTCCATTGAAAAGATTTTGCTCTACCCTGTGTTCAATTGACCCTATACAGTATGAATAAAGTCTCCTAATCTGAGCTACAATGTGTGTTTAGCAAGTGAGGATGCAGATCTTTCACATAGGATTGGAAAGGTTGACAATGGAACACACAAAGATTACACAGACACAGATACAATATCTACTCTAGGATTCTGGTTCTCACTACAGCGTTGTAAAACCCAAATTACATCTCTAATATACCAGTTGTTGGTAATCATAAAAGATTCACTGGAACAGTTTGTGAGGTCATCTTAAAATGTGATCTGCTTTTAGTTTAAAGGGAACATCATTTTAAAGCAGAACTGGAAGGCGAGGCAGGTCTTTATTGCACAAAGTGGCAGGTGATGTCCTTTCCTGAAAAAATTACACTTATCTGCCAGATTTCTGCCTTCTAGTTGGAAAATGCTAAACTGTGCATACACTGCTGAAACTATGGCAGTGTTTTGTGTGTGATGGCATTATACAACTTGTTTGTGATGATAATGGAGTTTGTGCCTATACTCTGGGCAGGAATATTTTATACCTTAAACACCAGGATAAGTATCTTTTGTATTAAAAACATGATAACAATTTCCAATAAAATCTTAAAATTACTTGGCTAAAAACAGCATGCCTTAGGCTAGTGTCGTTGTGTGAATTGAGCAGTTTGCAGGCTAGGAGAGGATAATTTTTGTTAGGTGAATAGCCAATTATGAAGAGAAAACTGGTAGTTCCCGTGAGAGCGTCTTCCTGGATCTCTCATGAGATTGAAAGTCTAAATGCTGGTGGACAGGAGACATCCCAGAAAGATCTGTAGATATGAGAAAGAAGTGAGAGAGCTGTAGATTTGAGACATGCCAGAGAGATCTGTGAATTTAGGACAGAGAAGATCTGTGAGTATGAGATTTACTGTAAGCATAGGCTGACCTCAGTGATGCAGTCTGAGTTCATTGGACATTTGGGTTTAAGTTAAGAAGGGCCCTTTTACGGCCTGCCTGCATTCACTGGTAGAATGTTTCTCTCTCCTTAGAAGATTTAGAGCCATAAAAACAATGCGTGTTTCTGTATTCATTAAATATTTCATCTCAAGTCTGTCACCAATGATTATTGTTTGTTTGAGATTATTAAATTTTAACTTGTGCAACTGTAAAGGTTTGCTATAAGTGCAAATTGACCTCAATTTTTTTTGAGGTGCTTGGATAATGTGTTTATGTGTAGGATTTGTAAATCATCTCTGTCTGTTGGCAGCCAATCAGATTGTTTAAAGCAGAACTAAACAAAAAGTCACTGGGAGGTTATACAAAATTGCTTTTGCCAATAAAACTTTTCCCTGGCTCCTGGTGGCTTTTTGGTTTCTACCTACCATGTGTTATACATGCAATGTAGAGCCTGGTTCCAAACCAAGCGTCGCTTCAAGTAGACCCAGACGTCAGGTTCAATGTACCATCATCAGTGGCTGTCCAATGGGTGAAAATGATTGCCATGGACTTGGAAGTCGGCAGTGGAGTTGGCGGCTGGTGCGGTGATATGTTCCTGGACCTGTATTGATGCAGAGTTTCTGCTGAAAGGTAAGTATGTGGCAAATTCTGCAAGTATTCTGTGCATACTACCCACACCAATGAGCATTTAATTTCTCTTTAAAATGGAAGTAAACCCAAATCAAAAAAACACACTTACCTTCAATCCCACACGTCAGTCTATCCGTCGGGAGGTTTCTTCCATCGGGTCCCGCGTCTTCCCGGCCCGACGCAGAGGGAGTGCCAGGCGCCGATATCTTCTCCTTTCTTCTTCCGTGTTCTTCTTCATTTGTCACTTGATCTGGCACAGGTGTGAGATCGGGTGATCTATATTGGGGGAAAAACTTGCCGATCTCACTGCGAATGCATCAGATCTGCAATTTTTTCCCCATTGATGAAAGGGCTCCTTCTGCACATGCCCTAGCAACTCAGACATGCCCAGAAGAAGCAGACAAGAGCCTCCCGGGATGCGTGGCATATGTTTATTAGGAGGCTCTGCACTCCCATTCATTCTTGATCGTCTGGGCAATCGAGAATTAGGGGACGGTGCTGCAAAAAAACACTAACAAACAAAATTTTTACTTTAAATAAAAGGGTGGTCTACCCTTTTATGTAAAAGTAAAAATTCTGAGTTTTGGTACGTGATTAGTGAATAGGTTATTGCTTTTCAACTAGAAGCAGCCTGTTTTAGGAAGAAACAAGGAACTTTTTTAAAAATGTGAATTAAACATTGTGGTACAAAGTACCCTCAGGTAGGTTCCACATACACCCCCTTTAAGGACGCAGTAATACCACAGCGATTGTAGGTGTGAAATCAGCACAAGCGTTTCTATGAGGTCATTTGTGCATGGACTGCTGCTGGGAGACAAAACAACATTACATAAGAGGACATGATGTATGTGTCACAAACAGCAGGACATTATATATGTGGTATATTTCTGTCAGTTTATGACTCAGATTTACTGCTGAATGGGGTTCAGAAGTGTAATTGCTACAAGATACACCAAAGGAGAAATGCTTCCAAACTATACATAGAAGAAGGGGGATGTGTGAAAAGACATGGTTACCATGGCAACTGGGCCTGGGATAGTGACAGACTCAGGGGATAGGAGTGCTAGGCAGGAGCGAGAATTTATATTTAGCAGCCGGAATACACAATAATTAGACAAAACTGCCAAGTTATATTTAGATCTGGCTCGGTATTAATAGACTATCAGAGGAAAAACGGAGAGGAAGTTGAAATATTATTTATCCAATATTATTTATACAGCATTAATTAAAATCTCTTACATTGAGGTAACAATGGTTTCTGCTTCATTATTTTATTTTTTAAAGATAGTTGTTTGAATGTTTTGAAGGTTCTAAACTCCTTTATTTAGCTAAAAAAAACAACAAATATATTCTCCCTTTTTTTCTGTCTGCTTTGGAATATGTGCACCAACAAAACCCCCTGGGAGAGGTCTCCATACTCTGTGCTGGACAAAGTCATGGTCAATGAGGGGAACAGACATGTGGTCAGTTTGCAACACTGATTGACCAGCTCTGCACTAACCGTATACTGCCCAATATTTTGGTAATATTTCTAGGAAGCTATATTCACAGGTTAAAATTCATAAAGGTAAATTGGCAAAAAAAAAAAAAAAAAACAGCTGGTCTTATAATTCTTAGACAACATGGCCAGGTTCTGACCACACCTTTTTCTACTTACAATCTTCGGCCATCTTCATTGGCCATGCCAGGACGACGATATAACTCTTGCGCAAGCACCTGCAGGAGTTCATTTATTGCCGACGCACGCAAGAGAAGCCAGGATTATCGGTTTCCCTGGCAACCACCGCTGTGGTGCAGCTCCACAAAATTTGACAGCTGGGCACCAATCAGGCTGGTAAGAACAGTATTGCAATAAGAACATCCCTTTCTGCAATACCTACCTTCCTGAATGTTAAAAGTCAGACCTTTGTTCCAGTCTCCGATGTTTGGTCAAGGACCACCCTACCCTAAAGAACCAGTAACTCACTAAGGAGGTCAACCCCACCTTTCTTGAGCTCTTTCAGACTTGCAGTTGAAAAAAATTGCATGGTTAGCACCCCCAGGCACATGGCAAACTGCTGTTATACCTCCAAGAGCAGCAAACCGCCCTGCAGTTCAAAACTCTTGCTTGCATTGCCCTTTCGTTTCCCGTGGTGGTGCTTGTTGGTTCTTCCTTTCAGAAAAGGAAAAGCAAATGCATGGCTACATGCAATTTATCAGTTCTAAGAACTGTGCCACAATCCCATCTCAACTGCATGCAAATGCAACAGCATGCAAATGCTTGCACAAAGTGGTACCCAACTGCTCCTATACAGTTGAATGGGAGAGTATGGGAGTGGTGTACTGCAAGTCTGAAAAGGGGATTACTTACCTTGTCTTACAGTGCTGTCCCTAACTTATAGGGAGCTAAATGAGGCTGATATCTATACAGACTGGGTTGGTAATAAAAAATACATAGGTTGGCTGTATGGGGTTATTTTACAGTTGCCTATTCTGTTTGAAAGAGACCCTTCAGACCATAACTTTCAAATTAATTCTTCTTATCAGAGCAGTGTTCTTCCTGGCCCCGTTTAGCTGGGTGCACCACCTGGCACCTTCAAATAACCACCTAGCTGTTTTTGGGTGGCTACTAAAAAGTTGGGTCACAATACCTATATATTGCCACCCAGCTACAGCTCCCTGTCACCCAGCTTAAAAAAATTTCCTGGGTGAATATTGTCAGAGTATAAGTGCCTTAACATATTGTATGCATGGTATTTACATGCATAGTCCCACCTTGTTCTTGTACATAGTCAGGTCACTAAATGTCCCTCAAAGGAACTCACAATCTAATGTCCCTTACCATTATCATATGTCATTAATGTAGTCCAAGGTCAATTTAGGGGGAAGCAAATTAACCTAATTGCATGTTTTTGGGATGAAACCGGAGTACCCGGAAAGAACCTGCAAAGTCCATGCAGATAATGCCCTGGCTGGGATTTGAACATGGGAACTAGTGCTGCAAAGGCCTAAGAGTGCTAACCCCTGAGCCACCATGCTGTCCTATAGTAGTCATATTTTCTGGAACATTCAAAAGTGCATTAAAAGCAAACAAAAATTGTTAATGGAAAGAAAATGCACTGTAAGATGAGCGTTTAAAATATGTTATTTTCTGTGCTTTTCCTGCAAATTCTTTAAAAATGTAAATGTCTTCTCCTAAACGTAAAAGTGAGTTGTATTTATCTGCTATCAATGCTGATAAAAAGATTCTGAGAATATTGTATACAGTTTATAGTTTCCATTTAAGCCTAAAAAAAAAAAATAAGGCAGCATTAGGCAAACAGTGGCTGGGCTTTGGTAAATCAAAAGAGTTTGTGACAGCACCTGAGAATCAGCTCACCTTCCAATTTATACAATATACTGCTGATGTGTGTACAATTACAGCATTGATTAATCTATTAATCTACCGACTGCTGCTTTAGAGTCTGTGCCTGTGAATCAAATAACAATTAGATAGTATACAGTTTATTTTGTCACCCATGTCCTAATCATTGCTGAAAGACCACAACTATTTTCAATACAGGGACTATTTATAAAGCTCAGCAAAATATTTGTTTTCATTTTGTTCTATTTCATCCTATAAAATGTGGCTTGATTTAAGGAAATAAAATACTAGTTAAACAAGTGTTCTTCTTAATATGTTTTTTAGTAAAAAATATATTTTAAAGTAAACACAGTATTTATACATTTGTATATTTTATATTTATCACTTGCAGCTACTTAGGGGTGAAAAAACTGAAGACTAAAGCTATGTTCAGATCTCAGTTTTTTCGGATTTCTGTAGGCGTTTTTTACAACCTGTAAATGTCAAAAGTCTTGCAAGGTTGGCTGCCTTTCATAAACTGTTCTCCACCCAAGGGTGTGGGGGGAAATATCTAGAGGATTTCAGATTCCTAATAAAAATAAGGAGAGGGTCTCCTCCAAATAATCCCTCCACAACTTCGGCTACGTTGTGGGGTGTTTACTTGGAAGAGACCCTCTCCTTATTTTTAAAACTAGAACCGGTGCCATTGTTGTGAGCAAGTGGGTCTAGTTTTAAAAATTGCAGGTGGACCCCACATCAATAAAATCCCACCACCTGCACCTGCCATTTGTACCTGGCTGTTTAATACCAGACTGCATTTTGTACCTTGCTCCCTTTAACACTTCCATTTGCACATGACTCTCTTTTAACACCTGGCTGCCATGGTATAACATCTTGGTGTTTATTAATACTAGCATTTTTGAATGGCAGATGATCCTGGAAGCCTAGCTGTGGAGAATAGGCTTCTGGGAGTCAAGCTTTTCAGAAGCAGGTGTGAACAAGCCCTAACACGGAATAATTTTTTTACTTTATAAATATTTCTAGGACCTTGGGTCAAAACCAGTAGGCGGCGTTGTTTCCTAATATAAGGGGTGTAACAGACTCCTGCCTTCGCACGCATAGATACCGTATTTTTCGGCGTATAAGAAGCTCCGGCATATAAGACGCACCCAATTTTAAAGGAGGAAAATCTAGAAAAAAAAGATTCTAAAAGATTATTCCCCTTCTGATCACCCTGTGCCAATTTATCCCCT
>NC_092869.1:23112614-23147182 GCF_032062135.1 Pyxicephalus adspersus | reverse complement strand
TATGTTATGTTAATGTATGCTTGCAAATCAAAAGTGTAAATGTATTTATTTATTTGTCATTTATTTATTATTGGATATTTGTTAATTACTTGAATGGTTAATTTACTTAATGGTGTTTAAATAAACGGCTGCTTGCCAGCTAATTTAAATCCAAGATTGGTGTCTGGGTATTAAATGGTGGGGGAGTGCTTGGAAAGCAGGTGGGGGGTCGGGGGAGGCTGAGGTTCTGATGGTGGTGGCGAAAGATGAGCTAGAAAGTCCGAGCTAGCCTTGTCATGTTGGTGTGCTGAAGCCAAGTGGCTATTAGTGTTGGGCTCCTATTTTTGTGCTCCACTCTTTAAGCACTCCTTGCTAAAGAGTATATGGTGTTTGCAAAGAAGATGGTAAATAGTGAAGGTATCAGCTTATATACAGTGCATAGGATGCAAAGCTGGAACTAATTGGGGGATATTTTTTAAAAAAAGGGGTTTTGGAAGTTTCAAACCCAAAGATGAGCTAGGAACAAGTTTGCTCATCTTTAAAATCAATAGTTATTGGAGCTTTGTACACAACATATTTTAAATGATCTGAAATATTGTTGTTGTTTGAACTGAAGCAAAGTTTACTTGTTTTTTTCAACTGCTTCATCTATATATATAAAATTGAATATGTGTATGTATGTGTGTGTGTATGTTCCACCATCATTCAAAAACACATGAAGACATTTCAACCAAATTTGCTAGACATGTGACTGAGACTCATGTGAGTGCACCAGTCATCTTTGTACAGCGCTGTACTATATGTCAGAGCTATATTTGGATGTGTGTATGTATGTGTGTATGTCATCACTAGGAAACGCATCGAGACATTTAAACCAAACTTGCTAGACTGGGACTGAGACACCGCTGATCTTTGTGCAGCGCTGTGGTATATGTCAGAGGTATATTTCCATGTATGTATGTATTGCTCAGTGACAGTGTGCCTTTTGCTTATATTTTTACATACTTTTTTTGGACTCTTATACAAATTTCTGGCCTGTAATAATGCCTTTGAGAAAACGTAAGGCAATTGGCCGAGTGTAATCAAAGGCAAAAAAATGAAACAATGCCATAGACAAGAAAATCACTATATCTTTTTTTCATTCCTTTTCCTGTATAATATATGATTGTAATAAATAAATACCCAGGCAACGCTGGGTAATCAGCTAGTTATTCTATTAGTCAGGATGCAGTGTAAACACACTCTAGATATACATTAAAAGCATTTTAAGCACAAGGCAATTTTTGCTTAAGAACCCTCAAAGTCTAGCGACAATGTACAGTAACCCATATGCACTTTTCTGAGCACTTGTTGAACCTTTGACACTTCTGTGTATATTTTATGTGACCAAGTAATGCAATCATACAAGTGGCATTACAAGATAAATATCTTTGTACTGGAATGCCTAACATATATTTTATTCTACTATGAGCTTATCTTTGTATTTGCTAGAGATCAAACCTTTTGGTATATTCTTTGGTTGTGGGTACCTTGAGGCATATAGGTCAAAGTCAGTTTTCCCTGTTATTAATCAGTTATCCCAATTTATGATGTATCTAGTTGTGGTAGATTCCTTCTGGCCTTTTATTAAAAAACTTTAACAATCTGTGCTCAATTTTATTTCATTTTTTTATATGTATTTTATGTTTTATATATATTTACTATATGTATACAATTTTTGATTTATAAATCAACATTTAATACAATAGATTTTCAGAGCACTATGGGTTATCTAAAAAAAAGCACACAACAGTAGCAATCTACCTTGAGGATATTTTTTTCTTATTAAGCCGCTAATCAAACCAATGACTTAACCTGGTAACCAATTTAATGAGTTATTAAGTTAAGGCATTCAGTTTTGTGTGAAAACTGCTGCCTAAACTACAGAGTTTTGTAAACAAAAGTCTTTACCAACACCCATTCTTTAGAAAGACTTTACCTGCTGGCTGAAAAAAAATAATATTTACTTTATATATTTATTTCTAATGGAAAAATAATTGCTGCATAAGAACTAGGCAAAGCTTTAAAAATTTGTGCTGCAGTAACTGTTCTTATTCTCAGTGCCACTTAAAACCCAACAGCACCAGCTGTATACTGGCAGTGTTAAGTGCTGGAACAGCATGACATAGAACTCACTCGGGGTACAGCACAACACTCACACTTGCTCTAGCATTACAGCTGGGCACTAAATGCTGTTTTGCCTAATCTCTGGAACTAAAAGCAATTTTGATTTATTATATCAAACACTGGCACAATTTTTGGCAATACCACTGAGTTACGCTGCAATCATAAATTTGTGTAAACAGTGTTGCATTGATCTGTTAAACCCAACTCACTTCTTATGTTGGTGCTAGCCTAGAACTGATCTACTTAGTTTGACTTTCCATCAACGTCCATCAAAGCGTAACATCAAAAAAAAAGAAATCTATCCTAAAAGTAAAAGATATCTAAACCCAAGAACAAAAATGTAATTCACTGAAGTTTTGAAGACCTTAGATATGATGGTTGCATTAGGTTTTATTTTTTAGCAAGTACAGAAAATATCTGTTGATCTTGGCTGAACTGAAAACATAAATCGTTATTTTCCTTCTAAAAACTACTAATTGTTTGAAATCTAGTATAGATAACAATCTTGGTTTAAAAAATACAGCAGAGAAGTGTGTTGGACGTTTGTTCTTTACCAGCTAAAAAAAGGGGGGGGGGGGGGGTAAAGGCCTAAAAAAACTAATGCAGCCACATGATTAAAGGAATGGTAAACTGCAATATATTGAATCTTTGTTTCTGGATTTAGAAAAGCTGTAAATATGAAATTTAAAGCTCTGTTAGAGTATGTAAACATTGCAATTATATATTGGTATTATATTCAAGAGACTTTAATGATCATACTGTATATTTTTATTTTGTGAAAAGCCATTTTCCATAGTCGATGTACAGTTTTATAAATATTTGTTGACAATTATGGAATGATGTATAGTCATCTATAAAGACAGAATATGCATATACACTTCTAATATTTCTAGTTTATTGGTATGGAGGTTCTATAACAATACCAAGCACAGCATTAAACATACAGAAAGAGTTAATGTGCCTGACTGTTGATGATTCATCCAAAGACAGCTTTCATCCTGTGAAGCATATTGAGTTTTTCCCTTGCAATTAATATGCCATGTTGCTAGATGCACAGATGGGATATAACACGCATTTGACTACTAGAAGTATATTTTTGCCAGTATTGTTTTAGTGGATTTGTTTATTGCTTTTCCATTATTCCAACCATAAATGTGTTACTACACCCTACTTATTTGGTTTCTCTAGTATATTTGTTAAGTAGATATAGGAAGGTGAAGACATTTTTTTCGTAGCATAGGACCATGTTAGGTAGTTTTCTTCCTAACTTTTCATCCTGCTGACAAAATAGTCCCTAAACAGAAAAAAAAGAAAATCTAAAACTAGACGCGGATGGCAAATCACAGCTGACAAGGGTTTAACCATTCCCTAGAATACTGAAAAAATCAATTTTAATTGCTGTTCTCTGGAGGCGGTTTCATCATTTCTTGCTCTGTCCCACCAGGGCAGGATGCCAAACAACAACAACCAAGAATGGCTTTAAAGTTCTTCTATCTGTTTAGGGAGAAAAAAAAAATGAAATAATAATATTACCATAGGTTTTGAATCTCTCACAATCAATAGAACACGACGACCCCAATCACTTTTTAATCAGGTATGCAAATACATATGGATGTAAGGAATGGAAAGAAACCACAAACAGCACATTCTCTTTATTAGGTAGAAAAAAAAAAAAAAAAAACAAGGAGTCTGGAACTTCCTGACTTAGTCAATATACAACAAAGATTTAGCTTTGACTAGAATCTTGATTTTGCATTTAATACCCCTTAATAACAATTTGAATTGCCCTGAATGTCTGAAATGTATACAGTGCTTTATGGTTGGCTATTAATCTTAAAGGACTCACATCTTAGACCTCCCATCCTACAACTAATTAATCTAATAGAGATATGCATAATTGTATTAGATCTTTATACCCTTAGATAATCTTACCACTTCTGTGCAAGTATATTATGAGTACTACCCATCTTCTTTCATTAATGTATAATCTCCATCATTGTAGAGCTTTAATACACCTCAGACAGAATCCTCACCATGTCAAAGTAAAGGTGATGTTTAAAAAAAAGACAAATCTGGACTTTTATAAAACTGTTATATATTATGTTGTTTAATGCCACTTTTATTAATTCCCCTCAAATTATATTTATTTGCATCTCTGAACTCAATTGTCCTTTTAAATAGGAAAAGCTTTTCCAATTTAACCTATTTTAAATGTTACTTTCCCTTTCATCTATTCCCATCGTCTCTGTAGCACATTATGAATCCCTGGTGTAAAATCAATCATCATTTGTTCTTGACAAGAGTCAAACAAGGAAGAACTTCCACTAAGTATAGTAATGTGTTCATTATGAAACATTGCTAATTCCCTACAAATAAGGGAGTGCTTTTCCCCTTTTTGCTGTGTTTACAAGTTTATTTTTAAATACACTATATGTATTATATTGTATATACAAATATTGCATTTTATTTACAAAAATGACTCAAAATTCACTAGAAATAGGATTCACTTCGACATAGAATTACACATTTTATGAAACTGACTTCCTGAATGACAAGCTACTTTTAGATTATGTGATTTTTATTCTAAAAGCTCCTGTGCTTTTCATGTTTTTTATCTGTTAATCAGCCAGACTCCACAAGATTTTCTTCACATTGTATAGGCATGCATTGTTTAGTTCTCATAAGGTGATCTTGCCATTGGAAGTGACCTTTGATGTCTTGCTTTCCTCCATGTTCAGACTAGAGAATGATGGGGAAGGAAAATACATTTTCCAATCGACCTCATTGATATTTCATCCATTGCCCAAGATTATCTCTGTTCATTTGCAGATCATGCCTTCTCCATATAAGTACCATCAATTCTCTACAGTGTAGAACGAATTGTTTTTTATCAGGGCTATAAAGATGTTTATTTTAATTACAATATAGATGTTTGTGTGTAGGAACATATTGATGGAATGTGACATTCCTGAGCATGCATGGAAATAATCCAGATTAGATGTGCAGAAGTAGTTTGATGTTACTTTAGGTTAGATGAGGCCATATGTCTGGGAAGACTGACAAGGCTCTGCTTTTATTCCATTCGTTCTCAGTTTAAGTATTATGGAAATAACAGCTGTCATCAGAATTGAAACATTTTCTGTTGTAGTCATAAACTCAGGAATACACTCAATTTAACACCAAGGAGATGTTATTTATCTTGTGCAATGGTCTCTTCAGAAGTAACAGCCAAGCACTTGTAGATAGTGTTACTATCAAGAGTACAAACGCTGAGGTTCCGGCTCAGGACTTCATAAGACACTGCATAAAGTTCTGACAGTAAAAAATTTCTTGCATCTAAAAAATACATTAAGCCTAGAGAACAAGCTTGTACAAGCAAACGAGACTGATAAATACTGGAATCAATTTGGATTGAAGCCAACCTTACATTCAGGGGCATGGCTTATAAAAATTTCATAGTTCCCACTTGAGACAGGGGGCAATCCCCAGGCAAAACAGCTATTTTCTATGGACTAACAAAAACATTTGCTATTGTATAATGTAAACAAAAATCAGAATACATTAGAATGCACACCGCTAGCAAGCCAAAGAGATTTATCTGTTTGGAGTGGTCAGAGACTGACAAGGGGGCAGTGCTGACTTTTATGCATTCACTCTGTAACAAATGTATTTGTAAAAAAAAAAGAATTTATATGAATAGTTAAAAAATATACAAAACCAAACTCCATACTACACATGCTGTTTTTTAAAAAAAAAATTTACCAAAAACTGTTATAGTTTTTTTTTATTTTAGGTCTTTATTGTGGTTCATGAAGAACTGAAATCAGTAATCATACAAATAAAAAAAACACGACAAATAGTTTTGTACAGAAATAATGAGTAAACAACTGCATAGTGAGACATTTTAAACTAAGACGTGTGTCAGAGAAGTGTTTAAATAGGGGAAAATGCCCCTAAAACACGCCCAAAAAACAACAACATTATGTCAGTGGAGGCATTTATAGGTTTTTCTACGCATTTTGGAAGGAGTTTTACCTCTGGTTTGGAATAGTCTATTGCAGTGGCGCCCAATTTTTTTCATCTGGGGGCCGCATTTGACATTGGGATAAAACTTGCGGGCCACAATGAAAACAAACATTAAAGATGTATGTTTACAAACAGAATAGTTTTAAATAAAAATTTTAAATGTTTCTAGTTACCATAACGTACATGCACCAAATAAAGGAAAATGACAGACAAATCAAGAATTTATACACTCACTCATTTTATTATTGCTCATTTCATTAATGAAAGATACAAACTAAAGCTATCATACAGTGTTGGCCGTTTATATATTGCTCCCTCATTCACCATTCCCGTACCAAGGAGCAGAAACTACTCTGTACAATACATCCTGTCAGTTATAGGGGGCCATTAACCTTCTTTGTATCCCAAAATCTCTGCAATGGATACTTCTAGAGAAATGCAATTCATGTGACAGATAGCCAAGGGGTACATACTACTACATCTGCAGGTCCCTACATCTCCCCGTTCACAGAAGGTGGCCGGATATGTGTTACAGGGTAGCACCGTATGACAGGTATAGTTTTCCTGTGATGTGATGACGCTGCAGCAATAACATTTTAGGGGGAGTTATCCACAAGAGTCCCCCATTTATCATACATTTTATTATACCTATAGCTCCCCTTTCAGGAAATATTGGCATTCAAAGAACATAAGGGAACGCCATGGTATGGTAACTGTGATAAAAATTTAGTGGGGGGGGGGGGGGTAGCCACAAGAGCCACTCACGTATCCTACATTTCTCCTTCTCTACTATAAGGAGAAATTGGGGTTCACAGAAGGTAAGTGACCAGCTATGTGTGATAAGGTAGCAAGGTATGGCAGGTATAGTTTTTCATATCTTGTGATGGTGCCATAGTGATGAAATTTTAGGGGAAGTTAGCCACGAGTCCTGGCCATCGGGCGTAGGTTGGGCGCCCCTGGTCTATTGGAATGAATGAGAACTTCAAACAATAAGGTTTAAACACATCTAAGCAAGTTTAAGCACATCTAATGTGCTATTTTTATTTATATGTGATGTAAAAGCAAAGTGGGCCTAATCTCTATCCTAAGTCTAAAAGAGGTTTCACATCACTCTAGTAAATAGGAATATTACAGCATGCTTTGGAAGAATCTGTTTAAATAAACAGTGTTTGGTGTAACTGATCTAAAGGCAGGCGGATATGCTCCTTATCATCTCAATTATAGAAGAGCTCTTACATGTTCAAGTGTTAAACTAATCATATAGTTCATTTTGAGTGATTGACCATGTAATCATACCAAGTGTATAGCTGTGGGCTTCCAGGGACAAAGGCCTAAAAGCAGTAGGAGTAACCATAGGAATATTTGTCTATGTCTATGGTTAACATGAGAAACCTTGATTTATTCTGTATTTCGTTCTCCAACCTGGATAATTTTATGTACTGATTTTTTGTACATGTATAAATATTTATTCCTACTGTATATATACTACTGAAAAAAATATACTGTATGAACTCAAGTATAAGCCAAGAACTGTGACCTGAGCACTGCCATAGATAACCATAATGTCCTTGCAAATAGAAACTTAAAATTGCCTCTGGTGTCAACGTCCATGTGATAATGCTTGATCTGGTGATAAGTCCAAGTACTGAATTGTAAGGAGCAGGTGTGGGCCTGTTCACCCCTCTTCCCATACCAAAAAGTGGTCTTTAGAGCACTGACAGCATTCTAGGATTAATGAATGTAAAAACAAAGACCACTGTCCAAGTCGGTTAATTCATTTTTACCAGGGCACAGACGTATTTCTGTTAAAGCTTCCTAAAACATGCTTTGGCTTATAACATTTTATATTCCTTTCACTTCAAAGGTATTTTAGCTGCAGGGTAAAAATGTTCATGCAGCTAATGTACCAGCAGAAAGTAGATCCTGTACCCTTCAGTGATTTCAAATACCAAAGACTAAACCTTGCTGATTACAAACTTCCAAAGCCTCCAAAGCAAAAAAAAAAAAAAAAAGTTGTCCTGCTGCCTAAATTAGATCATGAAAAATCATCTTTTTAGGTGAAAACATTGTTATGTGATGGTAATCTTAGAGAGACTATTCTTCTGCTGCGTGCAAGAGACCATTCCATAACTCAATTTGCATCACTACACAAAGGCATTTAAAGAGCTATTTTGAACATGTAATATTAAACTGTGAATAGCTAATGCTACCTAGGAACCATTGGGGTTGATTTACTAAAGATGTATAGGGTGTTTGCTTACCAAAGATAATTAATATTTTGCTGGAGTAGTTTCACCCAGTTTAGTAAATTCAGTAAAATGTAGACATTTAAAAATACCTAATTACATGCAAGGATTAGTAAATGCACAATTTTATTTGTACATGATTGGATCGTTGAGGTCAGAAAAGCTTCACTAACTCACTTTAAAAAATAAACAGCAAATGTTCCTTTAGTAAAGCTACGTACACACTTCCAACTATTATCGTTGGAAAACGAACGACGAACGATTCTGCACGATATCTACGAACAATCGTATAGCACCGATCCTGCACATAGAGATAACGACACGATCGTTCGTAGATATTGTACACACAATAGATACGATCGTTTAAGCGATAGAGGAACTATGTGCATGACAGGAAAGTGAATGAACGTTCGTTCATTACGCATGCTCAGATCATGGACGATCAACGAACGACCGTACACACGAACGATGTTCAACGATCGTCGTCCAATCCGATCCGCCGGTCCGGTCGTTCGTTTCCAGCGACTTTCCTCGTTCGTCGGCGTCGTTGGTTACTTTTTTACGAACGATTTTTTGCCCAATCGATCGTTCGTCGTTCGATTGGAACGATAAAAATTGGAAGTGTGTACGCACCTTTAGTCATACCACACAGTAAGCATTCCCCAGGTGTATATCAAACTGCTGATATGCCCCCAGGAGCAGCAAAGAACAGGTTAACATGGTTAACCAACATACATTGTCCTTGCCTTTGTAGTGTTGGGTATTCATCCAGAGAAGGAAAAGCAATCGCATTGTCAGAAGTGGCATGTCACTTCCAGAAACTGCAGTGCACCTCCACCATCATACAGATGTGTGCACAAAATGGTTCTCAAGTGCCCCTTTTTTGGTAAAATAGGATTGGTTGGGAGTGCAGTCAAGTGGTGTGTTCAACTGCAAGTCTGAAATGTACCCCACTGCAACTGTACTAATGTGATAAACTTTATATAAAAAAAGAACTTATGCATACATTCACATTTACATTCACTGTTTTATTCCTCATCTAAATCCCAAACAAGGCAAATTCTCAAGTAATGTTAAATTATTATTATTACCTAATATGAACTTAACTTGAAATTTAAAAAAAAATAATTGTGTAGCTGTGCTTGGTATTAAACTTTATTGGATGCGTACAATGGTCCAAAACAGCAGCAAGATCACACAACTTAGTTTACCCCAGGGATCGCCCATTTTTATATCATCTAACTGGGAAGAGTCAGGCAGGGAAAAGCGGACTCTACTTTATGAGTATCCAGAACATGTGAGCGTCAGCACTCAATTATACAATATCCGTAGTTAACAATTATACACTGATCTTAACCAATCAAATCGTTACGTTACCATTGTAGCCCTTTTTGACCAATCCTCCTTGTTACATTATGTTGTGAATACAAACTTGCAATTGTTAGTATTTGATTAAATTCTGTATTTTACCAGCTGTTTCTCAATGACCCATTGGGGCACAACAGCTATAACTTTTCCTTATCAGGACATTCTCACAAGTGTGAAAAGGAGGACACAAGTTGTTCACAAAGGCACAGATCAGACAGTTTACACAAATCCACCTGTACATCCACAATAGGTGTTTTCAGTATTCCATGCTTTGTATTTCACTGGTAAAAAAGGTTAAATATGAGGTGGCTCTTATCAGAAACAGATCAGAAAGTCTCACAGTTCATGCAACAATGTTCTGTACACTTTTATAGTACACTTTTATAGTAAAGTGTATGGTCAGTGTAATGGGTCTGGGCACACAAACCACAACCAACTCCAGATATCCTTCTATCACGTTTTATTAATGTCATAAAACACGACAAGGGTTAAGTCCAAATAAGCAAAGTACAGGAGGGTAAGGCAAAGGCAGGTCAGGAACAATCCGAGGTCAGGGCAGGCAGCAGACAAAAATGGTCATTAACAATCCGAGGTCAGGGCAGGCAGAGTTCAGGCAAGAGTTAGGTTTAGACCAGGTCGCTATGGAAATGACAAATGGGATAAGCATAAACCAATACAAGGACGCACCCAAGCACACTGTGTTCACAAAGGCTTATAGCGGGCAATGGTGTACAGGACAGGCTATCCTTAAATGGCCAGAGTGACCAATGACCTTGCGCCACCTGGCACCATTTGATTGGACAGTAACTGAATCAATTTGAATTCAAACAAACTATGTCCCGCCCCGCGGCGAGGCAGCCGAGTCCAGCCAACATCCAAAGGAGTGCTGAGAACAAGAGTTTCTGTAACCACGTCCATAGAGATGCAAAGGATGCCGCCTGGCCGAACACTAGTTTGGCCAGGACGGATCCCTCCGCCTTCAGAGAGAGACACGCTGCGAGCAGAGCAGCAGCCTCGGCCATGCTGCCTGCTACAGCAGCGTCTCCCTCTGCAGCTGGGATCCCCAGGGACGCCGCGGGCTCGCAGTACGGGTAAGTTCCTTACAGTCAGCTAAAAGAAGATTGTACAATCAGATTGTAACATGTGCTGCCAAGTTTAAATACAAAAAAACTATGTATATAACTATGTATAAAATATTTTTTTCGGGATGGTAATTTTTATTTTTTCTGTTTTCAGGGAACTTTATTGTCCTTTGGTCAACCTGTAGAACCACCGTACTCAAATCTGTGACAAATAGGTTTATGAAGAATCTTGCTTGTTCTGGGATCTGTGCCAGCTTGGTGTGTGTGCCTTTCGATATTGTGCTCAGTGCCAACCCTCAGTGCTGCTGGTGGATTTACACCCTGCTCTTCTGTAAGACCATCAAATTCCTGCACAAAGTCTTCTGCTCTGTGACCATCCTTAGTTTTGCTGCCATTGCCTTGGACAGGTAAATACAGTGACTTACAATTGTCACTGCTACAGAAAATATTAAACATTCTCTTGATGGTGTATTTTTAAGTTGTGATAACATGAGCAATGCAATAAAAGTTTATATTTGTATGTGGTCGTATACCCATTTAGGTTGTAAGCCAAACTCTGGGTTTTTTATAGGAAGCATGACTTAGGCAGGAATGTCCTTACTCCAAAAGTAGTGTTTGCTTTGGTAGCTAGGCTGTAGTAAACCAACCAGAGCTTTCTTTATGTAATAGCTTTCCAAAAGTTTTTAGATTGCATTCACTTGCTGCTGTGAAGATGTTTCCAAGCAGACATAATGAAAGGGCAATCACTGGATTATGGTTTTTGTTCCATCACAGCCAACTTCTGAGGGTTTTGCTAAGTAGTGAAACCTAGTGGGGAAAGAGGTAGCAAATGTTTGGGATGACCTTGTAGAAGAAATGCTGAAAATAAGGTCCAGTCTATGAGGCTTTGACTAACCCTTTCAGATTCTTGAGCTCGGGGACTTTCCCTAACCCATTCTGTCCTTGTATGATGAAGGTTTTGGAGAAACTAATTCTAAACATGTTTTGGCTGAGAACTATGGGCTGGAAAATGTCTAGTAAAAACTCAGCCTAATCAGCTTTATAACATAAAAACAAGATAAAAGGTGACTGGGGTTTGTAGGCTAAATATGACAAATGTATTATGTGGTAAGTCATATTCATAATCATACAATGCACAATCAATACATATTCATATCATAAAATAAGGTAAAGTGGTCCCATTCCCAAATAAAAGATGAGGAGGGGATATGTTGCGACTTGTATGCCAGACATATGAATTCCCTGACTAGTGAAAACTTTACAGTTAAATAACTGAATGTTGACACGTTTTGCCTGTACTGGCTTCCTCAGGGGACTTGTGAACCACACAATGTAAAGTTTGAAGTGTATGCACTAAATTAATGCAGGGATCAATTCAACAGATAGGGAGTATGGTAACATCTTGGTCATGTGCCTGCATCAGTGATAGTAGTTCATGAAAAAAGCACCAGATGGTGGTGCTGTTACAAAAATGGAAGCAGCAAGATTGCTGCTCAGGGGACTGCTTCAAACTTCAAATTGTGCGGTTCACAAGTCCCCTGGGAAGCCAGTACTGGCGAAACTAGTCGGGACCCAACATTCAGTTATTTAACTATAAAGTTTTCACTAGTCAGGGAAATTATATGTCTAGCATACAAGTCCCAACATATTCCCTCCTCAACTTTGATTAGGGTTTGATTAGGGGATGGGACCACTTTACGTTATTTTATGATATGAATATGTATTGATTGTGCATTGTATGAATATGAATATGACTTACCACACAATACATTTCTCATAATTAGCCTACAAACCCCAGTCTCCTCTTGTCTTGTTTTTGTACTTATACGTACCCCTGGGGTTTGTAGGCTTGTAACATATATTTTTTGACAAATCTTCCTAAGGGCAGGTAGTTTCCATTCTCTCTTTTTCTACTTACCTGCTTTATAACATGGCAAGAAAAATCCCCCTGTTTCTGGACTCAAACACCTAAATGTTTGTGCTATTTATATCAGGCGACCTGAGTATTGGTAAGTGAGTCACTCCTAAAGATACTTGCTGGTGGTCATTGTAGTTGAAACTGGACCAGCTACTGCAGTTAGGAAACCACAGAAAGCCTAGGTTTCTGTTTCCTGGCCAAACACTGGGAAACTTTGTAGGGAAACACCTAGATTTGTGTGTGTGTTTTTTTGTTTGGAATTTTTACTTTATAACTCAGTCCTACAATAGTCAACAATTAAAATCCTAAAAATGCCAAAGTTACTGGTGGCCAAATATATACCCACCCACACAATTTGAATCAGACCCTGACTGGGGCTTATAGGAATATCAGCCTGTCTTCACTGTTAGGGAGATTGAGCACTATTGTCATAGAACAGAGTGTTACTACTGCACTATTTGACTTTTTCTTATAAAATTATTAGCCTACTGTGATTTTTTTGTAATATATGTTATGTTTTTATACCACAGGTATTACTCTGTATTGTACCCTCTAGAGAGGAAGATATCAGATGCCAAGGCCAGAGACTTGTTGATCTACATTTGGACACATGCAGTAGTTGCCAGTGTCCCTGTTTTCGCTGTGACTAATGTGACTGACATCTATGCCATGTCCACCTGCTCCCCCTCATGGGGCTACTCCCTGGGTCACTTGATATATGTCCTGGTGTACAATGTCACCACTGTTCTAGTACCAGTTGCTGTGGTTTTCTTATTTATGCTACTCATCCGCAGAGCATTAAGTGCCAGCCAAAAGAAGAAGGTGATTATAGCAGCTCTGAGGACTCCACAAAACTCTATATCTATTCCCTATGTTTCACAAAAAGAGGCTGAACTGCATGTAATGCTGCTGTCCATGGTCCTGGTTTTCATCCTCTGCAGCGTTCCATATGTGACAATGATTGTTTATCGCACTGTGCTCAATGTTTCTCATATCTCTGACTTTCTATTACTCACCGCCATATGGTTGCCTAAGGTTTCCCTTCTCACAAACCCTTTACTTTTCTTAACTGTCAACAAATCTGTGCGTAAATGTGTGGTGGGCACCATAGTTCAACTTCATCGACGGTACAGCAGAAGAAACGTGGTGAACCTGGGATCAGTGGCAGAGGTGAATTTGGAGCCCAGTGTACGCTCAGGGAGCCAGCTACTAGAGATGTTCCATATAGGACAACAACAGATATTCAGATCTGTGGAAGAAGATGAGGAAAATGAGATAAAGTCAGAAGCTTCCAGGAGTTACAGACTAAAAGAAACAATTCCCAGTAGTAAAGTTGAGGAGGAACATACGCTGGTTCAAAAACTAATCCCGCAGGGTGCTGAATCTGCATCTCAGGTGGCCCCTGTGATGCCTGGAGAAGCCGAAATGCTTAATGACAAATATGCCATGCAGTTTGGGTTTGGGCCCTTTGAATTGCCCCCACAATGGCTGTCTGATAAACGGAACAGCAAAAAGCGTCTTTTACCACCTCTTGGAAATACCCCTGAGGAACTTATCCAAACAAAGCAGCCTAAATGTAAAACAGAGCGTAAATTAAGCAGGAACAATAAAGTTTGTATTTTTCCTAAAGTAGACTCTTAGCCTAGCCTAGTCTAACTCCTACAGATCTGAGCTCCATCTTGTTATAAATGCCAAAAAATGTACGCAACAGGAAGGAGACCCACAATCAAAGTGTTCCTTATTACAATGGACAGCGTGCATGCAGGGAAAGCTTATTTACAGTGTGCTCTCTGTACAGCTGTGATATCATTTGACAAACCAGAAAAAACAACTTCACGATATTTTGGTGCTGGCCAAAAGCATCAGTTCTTCAGAAATACCTATATACACCCTATGTTTCCCTTAAATGCCCACTCTTGGCAGTATATAAAACAATGGCAGTACTTTGGTGGTACTTGCCCTGTTCAAACACCCTGGGCCTCAGGTTCACTTTCATTCAACAAGTGACACTTCAGAATGTGACTACAGCTTTGGTCATATAATGATCATATTTTTAATTGCTGTCATTGTCAGTGTTTGTCTAATCAGAAATGTTTGAAAATGTAATCATACATCCCATAAACTAATAAACATACAATAAAGAGAACCAACTATGAATTGGTTTAGGCAATATTCTGAACTTTTAGCATTAAAATCTAAAATGACTATTTATTTTGTCCTCCCTGTCCACTACCTAAAACATGTAATAAAAGTCTAAAAAACATCAGTAGGGGGAAAATGTTTCATAATATACTCACCCGTCTTATGGCTTCCATCCATGGCATTTAGGCAAGGGTGATGCAATCTTCCTTCTGGCCAGATTTAGGAAATATAGAGTAGCCCAAATGGCTCTGGGAAGATGTTCTCAGTATAGTGCTTCAGTACCTTCTCACAGGTCTTTTTCACACATACCATGAAAAACTGCACAGTTAGCCAATTACAGACATATAGAAATCTGCTGCTATGCTCCTAGGAGTAGTGAACTTTGCCAGGGGTCAAGGCATTTGCACACTTTGCCCTTGCAATAGTGGTGAATGGCGCAGCTCTTCCTCCAGATGAGGAAAAGCAACTGTAAAGGCGGAAGCAATATGTTGCTTCTAGGAACCATGACCCAGCCTCACTGCAATGCAACCGTGTGCAAACCCATAAACAAAATGGTCCCATTCATTTGACTATTTCCTGGGATTTATGTTAGCAAGATGATTATGCTGGTCCCTGTACAAGTGAAGCTAAAGAAAAGGTGAGTATATTATTTATATTTTTCATAAATGTGCAGGACTCAGATTTATATTGTTCCTCAATATTAGCTGTACCTTTAGACATCTGTGTTGGACATTTCAGCTAGTGTAAGAAGATCAGGGATATACTAAAGTGAAATACTGATTTACTAAAGGAATACATTGTATAAATGTTTACTCAAGTTATCCAATCAAGTGAAAAGCAAACTATTGTATCATTTTAATCTGTAATTCATTGGATAACTGATGTGAATGTTCACACAATTTCTTGTTAGTAAATTATTCCAATTGTTAACCAGCTCCTAAGTGTGCAGTGTTTGAGATCAAACAGAATAAGCAAAGCTAATTTTTTAAACTATTATTCTAAGTCTGTCTGCACAATTGAAGTTTAGGATAAAATATTCATATTTTTTTTTTTTTTATCTGCCCGGTTTTCTTTAAAGTGTTTAATGCATGTAACCACAAGTATTTCCAGTACCCTTTTATTTTAAGTTAACTTCAAAGACTTAAATCAGTCTGACTCTGAAGGTACTACCAATAAAAGTACAACATTTGCAGAAACTAGCTAGAACCTCTATAATCAGCCTGATTAAATTACAAAATACCGTGATGTGCAGTTACCCATAAAAAATAATTTGTCTTCAAAGTAGTTACATCAGTAAAAGATCATTTCTGACTGGTTGGTATGACTTACTCTAGCTTGCCTTACTGAATGCCTGATAAATTATAACTTTCCAGACAATGCATTACGTTTGCGTTATTAAATATTTACCTTATTATATCTGTATATACTCGAACAATTAAGTTCCTTATAGAGCGGTTGTGTTAAACTTGCAAGCAAAAAGTTTGACACACAGATTCCAATGGTATATGGGATGTGTCTACAAGGGGTGAAGATTAAAATCATTAATAATAATTTCAGGGGTGCTATCATTAGTGTCTTTTATAACAGACCAGAGTTAAATTTTACGTAAAAGAATATTACAACTTTATAGGTAATAAATCTGACATCTGGCCAAACACTCAAATGTATAGTATAGTACAAATAGAAAATATCTAGAAAATATACACATATGCATCCTGTCCTGTTGTAATGTACATTTGCAGCAGGTACCTGTAATCGGTACACCTATAAAGTTTTCATTAATGGGTAGATAACCCTTTTATATAAAGTAAAATTATCTTTCTTTTTTTCCCTTAAAACCCTTTTTCTAACAGTCCAGAGCAGGGGTAGGCAAAATTTTTTGGCCACTGAGCCATTTCAGGGGTTGGGGGGAGTACATTAGGCCGGACTTTGAGTCCCACCCTAATGGCTCCACCCAACACCAGGGAACACCCCCTTAAGTGAAATCCCTCTCCTCCGAATGCATTGCGGAGGAAAGGGATTTCCCTTCAGGGAGCCTTCCTTAATAAATGTGTCGGCGGAATATCAACGCCGGTAGCGGTAAACAGGGGAGCAACAGAAAGGAGGCCTAAAGGCCAGAGTTTGCTGACCCCTGGTCTAGAGTAAAGACTGAATGGGAGCACCAGAAGCCTCCTGGGATACCTACCTCATGAATCCCAGGAAGCTTCCGGTGCTCCCATTCAGTCTTTAGATTCTGGCTGCTTGTTCTAGACAAAGAAGGGGAAAAAATGCTGATCTCATACATGAGCAGTGAGATTGGCACCCTTTTTTCCCATTTACAGCAGGCCAAGTCACCTAATCTCACACCTGTGCACTGTGAGATTGGGTGATGTAGCCAGAAGAAGAAAGAAGACGGATGAAGATGACAGTGCCCGGCACTTCCTCGGAATGAAGTGGATTACAGTATGGCGTGGGACCTAATGGAGGATCAGGTTCCAGATCTAAAGTTACAGTTCTAACATTCTAATTAAACTCTACAATTAAAGACGACGTGGTAGCTCAAGTAGCTAGCAATTTTGTGTAGGACACTATCTGCACAAAATTTGCATGTTCTCCCTATGTTCGCGTGGGTTTCGGCCACACACTCCAACTTCTCTGAAACTCCCAAAACATGCAGTTAGTTCAGTTAGCTCGTCCAGAAATTGTTTTTCATATGTGTGGAAAAAAGAAGCAGCAAAGATCACAGTGCTGGGTGGGAATGTTCAATTAGGAAGTAAGTAAGAATAAAACTAAATAAAAATAAACTTTCTAAACTCTACAATTCAGCTCCACTAGGGAGCAAAACATGTTTAAGTGTGCCTATCCTCTGATCACCTTGGTTCATCTGGGACCAAAAATGTTTTGAACTTTACTTTGTACAACCTGCCATTTTCCATTGTGTCTGGATAAGTGCAGCTGGTGGGACCTGTAGTCAAGCTGGTTTTAAAGCTGCCTACTATGTAAAGTGGAGCAGTTCAGCTGTTTTTTTACTGCATTTTGTTTAAAGCAAAACCTTAGTGACTTTTCTTTACCCTCTGTTCAGGGTTCATTCCAATCATTGGCACCAACATTTTTTTTGCAACTTCTTCTGGGTTCCGGCTCTCCTCCTCAATCATTGATGGTACCTAGAATCTGGCTACATTCCTGGCAATTATTATTAATAAACTGCATTTACAGTATATAGTGCCAATAAAATATGCAGAGCTGTACATTAAATAGTGGTAGCAAATGACCAACAGATACAAACAATGACACAGAAGGAGGAGGGGACCCTGTCCAATGAACCTCTCTGTGTGCTGCACTGGGCATGCTATGCAGGCAATGTATAGTATTTTAAATTATATACAATATTTCATATATACATTTCAATAAAATATACAAAATTGGTTGTAGAGAGGAGGAACCATTTGTTTTAGTTTTTTTTAACAGAAGGGGCATTCAGAGATTCTGAGTCCTGTCACCTTTTTGAAAAGCGAGACATTGATACTATACCCAGCCAAATACAAATCAAGCCCTTCTTCAGTAATAGCAGTTATAGCACATGTTATATATTAACAGTTTACAGGGAACATTTATATTATATCAGACATATTACTAAGAACTCTACAATAAACATTAATCAATCACAGTTTTCATATCCTGGCTTTACAGAGTAAATGTAGAGAAATGTCATGTATTAAAATGTTCTCAGCAACTTAACTTTGTGTAACTATGGTACATAATATAGAAAATCTGTATTTTAGATGAATGTATTAGAAGAGTTACAGATCCAGAGTACACACTATAAGATGGAATAAATGTATTTTGGCATTTGCTATAAAAATAATTATATATTTAGCAAGGAGCTAAATGTACATGTTACAAAACTGAAACTAAAGATAACATTGCAAAGTTATTTACAATCTTTCATCATAAAGAAAGGGACTTGGAAACATGGATTTATACTGTTCCTAATGGGTAACTTTTCTGCTTTTGCCATTTTCTTTTAATGTTTTTTTTTATTGTTGTGAGAGTGCAGTATTTTACCAACTCAAACAATGCTGGGCCTACACACAAAGATGTTGTTTCCATTGTAATCACTGAATAAGTGAAATGTACCAACTATACAACTATGTAGTCCAATGGTCTACTCAGACAATCCTTGTAAATTATATACATCAGGCTACATACCTGGTATTTTTGAAGATTTGACAGATTCAGTTTAAATCTTGTATTCACCTTGCCAAAAGGCAAATTTTTAACTGGTTGCCATGGGTTGTTGTGCACTTTGGTTTTCACATCATATAATGAAGTGAGAATGACCTTGCAAGTTGCTGATAGTTTAAAGAAGAACTACTTTAATTAAGCACATTTAAACTGATATCATATTATAACTTTGGTTCAATTTCCAACAACAAAAACAATTTTCAACAACAGCAGTCCTTTTAATTTTTTTTAAAGGTGCTCCATGCCTCTATTATTCATTAACATGTTAAACAATTCCAAAAAAATGAGTTTGTTGTTACATTAACATTATGAATCTGCCAGTAGTGGGGGGTGTATGGCATGCCTTCCAATTATTCCCAAATAATCTAAAGAAAGTGAGGACAGACAAATATTCTAGATGTCAGATTGGGATATGCTCATGTGAATGTTAGTGGCCATCCCAGTTGCAAATACCTTTAGACAAATTGATTATAGGTTGCAAATGGAGCTCCTATTAGTTCTTCAAATAAAATCGCAATATATACATTTAGTCTGGGGTTCTTCTTTAAATACATCTCCTGCTTGCTTTAGAACTTGTTCCATGTTAACATTTTTCCTGGTATTTTATTTTTTTTGTTCAAACTGTTGATGACCTACCAAACTGCCATGTTTCTAGCAGTTTTAGATCCAGTAGAGCTTTGTAGTGTGATATGGGACACTTTCTGAGCGGATTCCTTGGTGCACTTATCTGTTACATGTCCTGTTTAATGTCATTCAGTTTTGCACCAGCAATAGTTTTTCTGTTTTTTTTGCAACCCTTTTGCTATAGCTGATTTTACTTATTTTAGGGTGGCCCCTTTTTAAAAACTGAATGAGCTGTGAAACTTTTTTTAAACTCTTGACATTTATTTTTATACAAAAAGCCACAATAGAGTGCTGGCACAAAATGACCATTGCTCAGTTTATCTTTCAGGACGAGAGGTCTCAGCATGCCAATAGCTCCTGTATAACCTGACTGCTCTTAATCACTGTGATTTTTCAGAAAATAGAGCAAAGTATTAGGTCAGAGATTATTACAGTCGAATGATGCAGAAACTGGCTGGTCTTTAAGTGCATGCATGTAATGATTTTTTTTATAATTATTATATAATAATTATCCTAAAAATTTATATTAGCCTGACTCACACTGGAAAATATTTTATTATATGCACAATGGGTAGTTGGTAAATGCTGTGTTTGCTGTACACTGCAATAAACATGATTAACTGAACAAATTAAACTCATCTTTGCATCAAATAGTGTAAGCTGTTTCATTATTCTCGAATGTGTTGTCTGATTTGTTTCAGTCCACCTCTCTCGGTCTTATTTGAAACGCTTTTTAGAGATTTAGATAAATTACTATTCTATAATATAGAATAGTAGTTTATTAGAATTATAAATTTATGATCATAACATATATTGTATGAATAGATTACTATTCTATATTTTTATAATAAAATAGCTAAATGAAAAATTATCAAGCAAGTTTGCAAATAATTAGAAAAAGTAGTGAACCCAAAAGGAGCCTGAATTTTTTGTTGAAGTTAGTGGTTGCCAAGCCTATATTAGGATCATATGTATACAATAAAAAGAGAAAGAATGGCTTTTTATGGCAACATAAGTGGTTTACTAAATAGAAATTTGTAGATGTGAAGTATGGCACTTTGTTGTGACTGTCCAGCTCAAAATTTGCAAATAATATTGATTAGTATCAATATAAATATAATTATTCACAAATAATATGACTGCAAATATTTCAAATATGTAAGAAATGTTATTTTCTGATATTTGGGTTGTCTTTCCATGGAACAAATGTAACATGTGACAAATCCTTTTTGTTCCAGTGTTCTCAAATATAATTAGAATATGTTAACTATTATATAATGGTGTTGTATGGATTTTCCCCGGTAAATAGAAGCAGTACTGGAAGCAACATTTAAACATTGAGAACCTAATACCCAAAGAACATTCAATTTAGAAGGAAAATATTCTCAAGAACATTCTATAGGAAGAGAAACATGCTGTAAGAACATTATACCCTATTAGAAAATACCAAGCAGCGTCACTAGGAGCCACCTGAGCAAGGAAGCTTAGGGGCCCACCAGCACCATGTAAGTGGCCCCAACTGCCTTACCTGTCAAATGTTTAATCAGAAAAATTACACATAACCATCTTCATATAACTCCATTGCCCTTGTTCTTTTTCAAAACATGACAATTATGCTTTCCATTGTATTGTACAGGCTTAGGATGCAAAGCTGCTGCAAAATGTATGTGGCTTCAAAATACATAATGTGGGAGCTTCACGTCCTAAGCCCGTGTGTTACTCAGGCTACTCTGTATAAGAATAAGTGCACCCCACCTGCTCTTCTATGGAGAACTTTGGAAACAACAATACACCCAGATTACTCCCTGGTGGGGAAGGGAAAATGGAACACACCGCCACACAGGAACAAACCCAGTGACTACCAGGCTCCTTTTCAGACATTTCATCCAGCATGGAGCAGCTACAAAGCTCTAATGGCTCTGTCTATCTGTACTGATTATTGCTGAATGTCAGGGTTCACTTAGATCTGTAACTCACCAGCAGCTGGGTACTAACTGGTTGGCTAAAGACATTTTCACATAATATTTTTAGGCAGCTGGTGGCAGCAGCATTGCCACAAGTTTTTTTCTGATGCTTCATAAAGCTACCAAGGGGGATTACAATAAGAACATTTGATCAGAAATGAAAAACCCCACAGGCATTTGATTTTGCCACATTCATACACATTCACAAATTTAAAAATTATAATACAGAAGAAATGCTGGTTAATTCAAATTTAATGAAAGTACATGCAGCTTTTACAAAGAAAATTTGAGTACAAAATTGGGGCTCCTTACATATCATTGGAGACCCTCATAGCCAAACCTTATATTATTTATTGTGATGTTCAATATTGAAAACTATAGTCTCACTCCCTGGTCTGGATGCCAGCCACTGGTCCGCCCTTACCACTATACCACAATGATTTATACCAATAAGATTACTTTTCCAATTGCCTACTATGCCCTAACATGCTTCTGCAATATATGTCAAATATTTCCATGGGAGACCACTCCTGAATTACGTACAAGGTACACTTATTCACAAGCTCACCTTGCTCCTACATACCTTTTCAGTATATGACAATCAATTTTATTTATATTCATTCTTTAAACAACTATAAGAACTCTTTGTATCCTCAAATTACGGCTATAATACTATCCTAACTCTACAAAAAGATAAGATACATTCGGAAGCCAGAGTACTTCCATATAATCACAAGCTCATATTACCATAGTTCTTATATCCATCTAAAACGTTCATGTAGTTATCCACACTCAAATGAAAAACAATCTTTGGATACCTCAAGTTCAAATAAGTGACATCTTTTTTTTCTTCAAATCTTCTGCTTCACCGGCATCCATAACATCTTAATTACCGTATGGACTGTTATTATTGGAATACCTACATTGTACCATTAAGAAAATTACTGCCTGCTTTCTTTTAACGCTCACATCCATAATGTATTAAGTCTCCTATCCCCTGAGGAAGCCCACTGGGACGAAACGCGTAGAGAATGAGTCTATAGTTTTTGTATTGAACAACACAATAAAAATTTCAAAGGTTTGGCTATGAGGGTCTCCAATAATATGTAAGGAGCCCCAAATTTGTTCTTATGTTAAGGACAATTCCTTGCGGGAAATTACATGTATTCTGATATTTTGGTTTTGTGTAGAATATATGTGAATTTTTTTTTTACTTAGTTTATAATAAAGAATCCTAAAAGATTTGAAATATTTAGTAAGTCACGAAAAGCCATTCATTCCATTCTCTCACTACATGTTTAATTTCAATGGCTTGGCAACTACTAAAGTAGTATTGAGACTATTTTCCTCAAGGATATATCTCTTCTTTTTTTTCTCTTTAAGAAAAATTGAGGACAAGCAACAGGTTTTGTTTAATTCCTTTATCTGTAGTGGTATAGATTTACATTTCCTTTGTTTCCAAACTGCTCTGTTTCCTACAAAGAGCCAATGTCTAAATGTAATAAAATGTGATTCACTGCCTGTGCCAGGGTGGGTAGAGTAGTTCCCATTAGACCTTTTACATAGGGAGTATATATGTAAGCAATTTGTAGCTGGCAAAGAGCTTTATTTTTGCTCCCAGAAGATGAAAATAATAACTGAAAAACATCTGCATATCTTTGATTATAGCAGCATGCACTTCTGATCACTGAGAAACTCCTTGGCCCACAAGAAAAGGCAGTGCATGTTCCCTACTATAAATAATTGGCCTGGCCATTTGGAAATAAGGAAAGAAGGTTTTTCAATGCCAATGATTCTGATGTACCCTATTTGTTGATCAAAATAGAATTTCTAGGAAGCCTGTATTGAGAAATTTAATAACATTTCTGTGATCCCATTTTGAAAATGCTGGTTATCTGGTTCGCTGCATGCTTGTTCCAGGTAAGAATATTTTAAAGTAATAGATAGAAAAGGTAATAGCATTGAAGCCTCCCTAAATATACATATTCTAACAGGTTCACAAAAGTATATGTAAACCCTAACTGAACAAAATTTAGTTTCCTAAAGTACTATTTACCATTCAGAATTTTTCATTGAATACAAGTTTTTTGTATTTGTTCCTTTTTAGTGTTGTAACCTTTTTGCAACCACTACCTGCCTTCATACACGCCATAGAATTACATATGATGAGTTTCTTGATTGTAAAAACAGTAGATCATGCCTGCATAATGTATGTTGAAGCAGCCACATGAAGTCTATTGGAAGTGACAGAAGACAACAATGCAGCACAGTGGGGAGATACATTCCCATATACGAGTCTTTCTCTTTCTTTTCTATCTCTACTAATCTATTTAAGATACATACAGTGACATAGTACCATTATCATTGGCATGACCCTGTAAAGTAGTTAATCAAGTTTTTCACATACTAAAACAGGTCATTATCAATGTTTTACTGACCACTTTATTAGATACAGGTTGCACCCCTTTTTGCTTTCAGAACTGCCATACATTAATTCTTTGTAGATTCAACAAGGTACTGGAAACATTTCTCAGGGATTTTGGTCCCATTTCACCACATCCCAAAGATGCTTCATTGGATTGAGATCCGGTGACTATGTAGTCCATTTTGGAACGTATTGTCATGTTTAAAAAGCCTTGTGACGTGGCACATTATCCCACTGGTGTAGCTACCAGAATATGGGTGGATTGCAGTCATAAAGGGATGGACATGGTCAACAACAATATATAGCTGTGCTATTTAAATGCTCCTCAAAGGGGCTTGAAAAGTTTGCCAAGAAAATATCCCTTGCACCATTGCACCATCACCCTGAACCATGAAATACAATACAGGATGCTTTCATGTTGCTGACACCAAATTCTGACTCTACCATCTGAATACTGAGAATGTTGAAACTCATCAGATCAGGTAAAGTTTTTTCTTCTCCTGGCCAAGTCTGGGTATTCTTCTCTAATCACCCACCCACAGAACTGCTGCTCATTGGATATTTCCCTTGGACCATGAACCCTTCTCTGTAGATCCTAGAGAAGGTTGTGTGTGGAAATCATAGCAGATCAGCAGTTTCTGAAATACTCAGACCAGCCTGTCTGGTACAACCAACCATGCCATGTCATCTAAATGAACTTTCTTTCCAATTTTGATGCTTTGAACTTCAACAAGTTGTGTTGCCAATATCTGTCTAAAGGCATTGAGTTGCTGCCATGCTATTGGCTGATTAGATATTTGCACGTACCTATGAAGAAAAAACTGGTGAGTGTATATTAAAATAAGGCATAATTTATTTGCAGTGTGACCTTGGTTGAAAAGGAATAGGCATGTTGAGTAAATAATATGTTTTTTTTATCTTTGTACTTTGCAATAGATGTATATTTTACAATCCCTGGTATTATTTTTTTAGCTCCAGCAAAAGTAAAGAAAGCTGGATTTAATGCTTGTCTAAAATAATAAATTAAATTTTGGATTTGGGGGTTTTACATATATAAAGATTTCAAGGTTTATTGTCTGCTGTCAGAAAGAGAAGAACTCTGTATACATATTTGAAGAACTATTCAATGCCAAGAAAACAAACAGTTTTTTTTTCAGTCCAGTGAAAGGGTACAGCATAGGAGACATCTGTGAATTTAGGAAAACGGTGTTATACAGGCAGAACACAGAACACAATGTTCTATGTGTCAGATCCTCAGCCATCTTGAGTGACCAGGCTGGGATGACATAACTAAAGTGTATTTAGAGCAAAAGATTGAGAACAGGCAGTTAAATATGTTTTTTTTGTTTACAAAATGGACAACATCTCCTACTTTTGCAATAAATCCTGCCTGCCTACCTTGTAATGCAGAACTTTAGTTCCACTTTATTCTAACTAGCAGAAATTGTGTTTAGAGAATACCCGTGTACCAATGAGTGTTGATGAGTTTTGTTTTCGTCAAGACAGTTTATATTCCCAAAGTGACAATGCATATCAGAGCAAAATCAAGTCATATGGTCAAAGGATTGTTTCAAAGCAAAAGTCTGGGGAAGGATACTAAAATAATTCTGCTGCACTGAAAGTTCCCAAGAGCACAGTGGCCTCCATAATTCTAAAAAGGAAGAAATTTGGCGAAACCAAGATATAGTCCAAGAGTTGGTAGGCTGGCCAAACTGAGCAATCGGGAGAGTAGGGCCTTAGTGAGAGAGGTGACTAGAAACCTGATGATCACTCTGAGCTCCAGAGATCCTGTGTGGGGATGGGACTGCCCAACCATAAACCCTCCACCGATTTGGGCTTTTTGGCAGTGTGCTTTTTGTAGTGGCTAGCCGGAAGCCTTACCTCAGTGCAAACCACATGAAAGCCCACTTAGAGTTTGCAAAAAACACTTAAGGACTCAGTTTTGAGGAACAAAATTTTCTGATCCTTTGAAACCCAACTTGAACTGTTCAACCTCAATTCTAAACATTATGTTTGGAGGAAACCAGGCACCCCTCATTACCTGCCCAATACCATTCCAACAATGAAGCATGGTGGTGGCAGTAGAATGCAGCAGGTACTAGGAGACTGGTCAGTGTTGAAGGAAAACTAAATGGAAGTACAGAAAGATCCTGAATGAAAACCTATTCGACAGTGTTCAGGATCTCAGACCGGGCCAAAGGTTCACCTTCCAACAGGACAGTGACCCAAAGCACACAGTGAGGACAACATAGGAGTAGCTTATGGACAACTCTTGCCCTCCCTTGCCACATCCCAGACCTGGTCAATGGCAGAAGGATATCTGTAACCTTGACCACAACCTTTTCTCAAACTGCCTTGCGTCCCTAACCCCCTCCCTCTCCAAAATCACCTCCCCAGATGAAGCTGCCACCATGTTAAACCACTCTCTTTCCTTGGCTTTGAATAATGTTGCCCCTGCCACCTTCCGCTACCCCCGCCCTGCCAACCCCCAACACTGGCACAACAATCACACCAAACAGCTACAAAAAGACTGTTTGTGCAGCTGAGTGCAAGTGGGGGAAATCTGGCCTCAGCGCTGACTTCATGGACTACAAAGCCAAGCTACAAAGCTTTAACACAGAGCTCACTGTCACCAAACAAAATTACTTCTCTGCTGTCATTTCCTTTCAAGCCTCCAACCCACGCAACCTCTTCTCTACAATTGACTCCCTCCTAACCCCATACCTGCTCCCCCTACAACATCCTTCTCTGCCCAAGACATTTCCACCTACTTTAGAGATAAAATGCCAGACATCAGACATGATGTCTCTGCCCACCAAGCCACTCCTACCATACCCTCCCCTTCGACCTGTAAATCATCATTGGCCTCCCTCAGCCCTGATACTGTGGACGATGTCTTATCTCTTCTCTCATCATCTCAGTCTACTACATGTCCACTTGACCCAATTCCCTCTGATCTACTCCGTGCCCACTCCTCCACCCTGGCCCCTGCCCTAACCGAACTATTCAACCTCTCCCTTTCTACTGGTAAATACCCCTCAGCTTTTTCTTTTGAAACCATCACTACCTCCCACCACTACATATCTCCCATCCTAATGTGTGTGAAATTCCCCCACCTACTAGATTGTAAGCTCTTCAGGGCAGGGTCCTCTCCTCCCGTATCACTGTCTGTATTAGTCTGTCATTTGCAACCCCTATTTAATGTACAGCACTGCGTAATATGTTGGCGCTATATGAATCCTGTTTATTATTATTAATAATAATAATAATAATAATAATAACTCTGTGAATATTCTAGAGTGACCCAGCCAGATTCCTGACTTGAACCCTATTCAATATCTCTTGAGAGACCAGAAAATTGCTGTCCAGTGATGGTCCCCGTCCAACCTGATTGGGCTTTGGAAGAATGGCTGAAAATTGCCCAATCCAGGTATGCAAAGCTTGTTGCATCATACCCAAAAAGACTTGAGACTGTATTTGCTGCCAAAAGAGCTTTAGCTAAGTCTGAATACTTGTGTATATGTGATATATATTTTTTTTTTTTGGATACAAAATTGTGTTCTAAAATTCTGTTTTCACCTTGTCATTATGGGGTACTGAGTGTAGATTAATGAGAAAAAAGTAAACTATTGTAGCTTCAGGCTGAAACATAACAAAGTTCAAAAAAAGGAGGGTCTGCATATTTTCTGAAGCCACTGTAGCAGATGAATAACTTTGTTTACTAACAAGTCAGATGCTGGCCAGATAAACCACAGTCCTGCCTCTGGTGATTAAAAGACAGTTTATATCAAACCCTCCAACACAGTAAAATTGTGCAAAGCCTTTGGTACTTTGCATTTAGGTGAGGCACAACGGAGTGCCATTTAAAATGAATAGCAGTGGCGCGCACCAACATGTTACACATGTTGCCATAATGTGCCGTACCCTGCACTTTAAACCCAGCCTAAAGTAATATACAAATGTAAGTTAAATACAATGCTTTCTTATATTATAAACTGTTGTTATGAACTGCACAAGCAGTGTGGCAGGTGAACACTAATGGCAGTAACTGATCCAAGATCACTGATGGGAAAAACCAAGTTTATTTTAAGAATGGTGCTGAAATGAACAAATATTGTGAACAAAACTGTGACAATCCAGAAAATAACAAACACTGTCAAAAACAACTAACAAACCTCTAATAAACAAAGGTACCAACAAGCTCTGGTCAGGTCAGGATCAACAGGTCTTAGGAAAAGAACCAGGATTAGGGCCGGAGAGCACAGAAGGGAGCAGGCCAAATAACAAAGAGGATCAGGCTAGGACTCAAGGAAAGGCAAAACCTTAATAGGGAGCTCCCAGCTGCATAATGAGTTCTTCCGGGAAGTGACCATATGCTGGTGGCCAGTGGAAGCTTATTGTACCCAGATATTTAGCACCACCAGCAGGAGAGGCAGATAATCATACCAGCTGTTATCTGTAAATCTATTTTATATTTTACCTGCAATTGTGCAATCCTTTAATAAAACATCTGAACATAGCATGTACCATACCAATAGTGATTCAAGTAAAAGTGTTATACGGCTTCAAATAAAAGCCTATGTCCTTAAAAATTATATTTATATTTATTGACTCGTGCATAGCCATCAAGACTGACAGAGATCAGCAAATGCTTTTTAAACATCTTCAAAGATTTCCTTCAAACATCTTCAGAGATTTCTATGTAGTGCTCTGTGCATATCTGTTTTGGCCAATAGGAGGCAGCCACCTATCAATAGTTAGAAGGGTAGATGGCTGCCTCCCCATTGCCCTTCTGGGCACGCAGCAAACTGCTATTAGATATTTTAGTTAATAGCAAGTTTAATGGCTTTAGCAACTAACGTCCAGATCAGCTGAGCTATCCTAATGCATATTAGACAGCCTTTGTTATCAGTTTCACCAGGGAGTAGTGTTGGTGTTCAAATTCGGGTTGTTCGTATATTCGACCTGAAAATAGTGGTTCGAACTCGGGCAGACCCAACTCCACCCTTGCAGCCCTGGGAATCTTCCTGTTTGCGATCCCCGGGCACTAGAGGTTAGTTAACCTCTAGTGCCCGGGGATTGCAGTGGAACTGCAGATGGATAGAATCGGATAGAATCCAATTCTAGAAGAGAAGATAGAATCTCTATCCAAGAACACATACTACAGTTACGCTAGGGCTGCAAGAGCAATCAGGGGAGTGGATCTATCAGCTCTGCTCCCCTGATTGCCTTTGCAGTTCTTTACAATCTCAAAAAAACCCGAATCCCCCCCACCCCCCATAGACTTTAATGGTGTTCAAATTCGGCGTTCGATCACCCGAAAGATATCGGGCTATTTGATGGAATAGCTGCCGAATCGAACACTCAGCTGTTCGACCAACACTACCAGGGAGGGTTTACACCATCCTTTAAGGGGGGGGGGGTTATGATTTCACATACTACACCTTCTGTAGTGCAGTATCGGATAACACTGATCTAACTTTGTATGATATCATTATTAAATATGTACAACTATTCTTAAAAGTCAGAGGACACGATACTCAACTGTTTCTTATTTTCAAAATTCCTTTTAGATCAGTTTCTACAAACATCATGAACGGTTGTATTTTATAAGCTATGACCTTTGCAGGTATTGATATTTGATAATCAGAGCCTATGCAAATCAAAAGGCTAAAAAATAAGTAATTATAATAAATTCTGACAGTGACCAGTCTTGAAGGCAAAGAAAAAGAGGAGGTCTATCTGTCCCTAAATTATTTGTGGAAGAATATAGTTTTGTGCCTACCCCAAAAGTGTCAATGAGTAAGAAAAAAAAAAAGAAAAAAGCTGGGGTTTGCAGGCAAAATAATGAATATTAGTAATATATTTAATGGGTTATATTCATAGCATACAATGCACATTCAATACAATAATAATACATAGAGTTAGATGGTCCATCCCCCATTTTATTTCGCAGAGTGGGGGGGGGGGGAGTAATAAGTTTGGACCGGTTATACCAGAGTGTTTCGGCTAAATAGGCTTCCTCAGACCCAAGTCTTTAGCATGGAAGGTCTATGTTGTACCTAAGTTTAAAGTATGTGTTACAAAATCACAATTGTTTTTTGCACTATGCTGCCAAAAAGCCTGTCTTTTCTTTCCTCTCTTTCCTTTATATATATTATGACTACAGGCTTGGCATTGTACATGTGCAAGAATCTTGTAAAAAATTGACATCTCTAGGGGTAATCACAATTTTATTACAACCACAAATACTTACCTGCTAATTTTTTTTTGTCTGACTATGATTCTAGTTTAATTAGGTAAAAAATGTAATTGGACAGGATGCCCCTTATCATTCCTGAAAACAGAAGACAAAGCCATCAGCACTCCCAAGTACAGGATTCTTGCTTTATTGTAGAAGCACTGTCACAACATGTTGAAAAGTCAATGTTCTGAGAACCTGAGATACAGGCTCATAGTGCCGATGACTTTGTCTTCTCTTTCATCCGTGCCGTCACTTCAAGCACCCTTCCTATATTACAAGGTCTGTCATTCTTATCATGGACATCCCTTTGTATTATAGCAGCTGACTATACTCATATCCACCTATAAAAACTGCAAATACTATGCTATTTATTGCTGAACAATGTGCTGTGACTACAATACATAGAACTTTTTATTAATATTAATAAATAGGATTTTAGGCATTAAATACGGTTAGCAAATGACAGACGAATACAGACAGTGACACAGGAGGAAAGGACCCTGCCACGAAGAGCTTACAATCTAGGGGGTGGGATATGTGTAAATCCAGAGCATATGCTTTAAATCTCTAAATTGTTTGTTCTAGCTGGTTCACTAGAATTTAACTTACTAATCAGGTCTTAATATAAATTTTGTGTAGCACTAAGACTAATATACATTAGACTTTCTGATTGTGGGAAACAGTTGTGAACCTACAGTATATTTGTTAGGACATAGGTCTATGGCATCACTTTTATGTAAGCAAAATCTTTCAAGACAACTGACAAAATGAAGTCTGGTGCACTACAGAGGTGTGTAGATGAAACATGGAATGCCTTTTAGTGTTAAGCAAAGTGTACCAAACATTGACCTATGGTGAAATGATATCTGTACACTGAACATTTCGGTATTCACAAAAAAAAAACCAATGTAGATAAACAGATAGAATAAAATAAAATAGTACTATATCTACTATATATCAGGTATATTATTTTCTCAGTACATTTGTTATGGACCGTTACCATAGCACAATACCACCAACAGAGGGTGCTAAAAGGCCATGAATATACTGTGACTATTACCAAGAACTAAAATGTAATATATTGCAGTTTACCAGTCCTTAGATAAGGTGGCTACATTTGTTTTGGGGTTTTTTTCAGCAAGTACTGATAAAACCTGTTCAACCCAGCCTTGTCACTCCATTTGAGCTGACCTGACATCCTACAAATATGTTACCCTATGTATGCAACCTACCAATCTCATCACCCCCCCCCCCCCATGTAATGAAGATGAACAAAGGATGAAAATGAAGTCTAACCTGAGGGACAACCATGGATTCCCCTATAATTAAAAAATAGTAGTTGCTAAGCGAGTGAGAGCAGCCAACCGCATGGTTTCACATGCCCTAAAGATTTGACCAGGAATCATGACCAGGGTAGCTCGGACCTTCTGCCCCAACTACTTAACACCCCACCATAACCATCCCCCCAATCCCCCCAACCTGCTTACCAACTAATTCCCCACCACCAAAACAAACATTATTGGGGAGACAGCAGAGGCTGGCAAGCACCCGTTTATTTACCAAAAAATAAATAAATAACCATTCAAACATAAATAACGAATAAATAACCAGGAAAAAATGAATAACAATAAACAACCCCCTTTCTAACCCCTATATCAAAACATAAATTAACAAAACATTAATTACATGTCAACTAAATAACCAACACTTTAATTCTCCCTTATTAACATTACATAAACAATAATCCTTTAAGTTATAAAACTTCAACCTCCCAGCTCTAAAACCGAACAACCAGTCATCCATCAGAAATGTAACTCCTCCAACATCTCAACCTTGGCCCCTAGCCACCCAGGAGCCTCAGGAGCCATGACCTTCGCTCCACCATAAAGGGGGGACCCCACCAACGAGGATCCTTCCTGCCGACATCCACCACTTAAAACATGCCTAGGATCCTTGCCTTCCAAGACCCAACCGCCAACACCCACCAATCCTAACTCCAAAAACAAGATGGGAGGGCGTGAAACTTTTTCTTCCTAAAAGAGGGCCTCCCACTTCTGTCTCTCCCCTTTTAAACCATCCTATGACTAATCCCCTCCTACGCCCCATGTTACCACTGCCTCTACCAAACCATAGCCACATGTCTTTCTGTTAACCCTTACCACCCCCCTGGGGCTATAAGTCACACCCTGTCCTAAAGGGGTCAGGTCCTAGAATAATTAAACACTGCAGGAAAGAGTTCCAAAGTGAAAGTAAATATTCAAACAAAAGGTTTTTTTTATTTTGTCCTTTAAAAGTATGAGCTGTTAACCCTTGAAAATGAGAAGAATATTTTGTCCGGAGTTCAGCTTTAATTTACTTAAAAATATTGTCGTTTATGACCAAGAAAGGATAGAGCATGAGTATATTATGTATGCTTTTTCCATGTGAGTGACTTAAAAAATGCAGATGACAAACACAGACAGGCATATTTTCAGAAAGAATGCAGCAATGTCAACCCTTTAACTAATTTTCTCACTAAAGAATTCTATTATGGAAATATTGGTATTGGAGAAAATAGTTTTTATTTTGAAGCCCCCCCCAACCTAATAGGAAAATTAACCTATTAATCCAAATGAATACTCACAGACATGCACGCAGTAGTTTGGTATTTACTGATCACGGCATATTTATTTTTTGTTACAGATGTATAATAAAACTGTAAAAGTAAGTAGTAATGAATAAGGAAGGCTTATCTCTCCACCTTTTAACCCGTCAACCACTGAGGAATACGAAAAAGGAGAGAGAGGGCTTCAAACATAGAACACCTATTTGACATACCTGACCTAGAGAATTGTAATATTGAGTGTCACTAGATCATATTGGGTACTACCAATCCAAACAAAATTTTACATGAACTAAATACACAAAAGCAAAAGTGTAAAGTCCCCGGCTTGGCTGCATTGAACATTTTCCAGTCTACCAGCTAACAGAACCATGTTCAAGTCCCTGGAACTCCCAGTGTATATTTTAAGCTTCAGCTTGGATTTAATATAAAGAATAATAGTCATCTCTGTTTTAAGCTAGAGACTGATAATGAAGCTCATGCTGATGTGGATGAAAGTTACAAGACCAGCTTTGATTTTTGACATATTACAGATTGTACAAAGCATTGCACATAAACTGCAGGCAGTGTACACAAAAATAACCAGTAGAACAAAAAAATATTTTTATGGCAGAACAGACATACAAAATCTATTCTACTAAAGTCCTAGCCATTATTTTAGTTTAGTTCTGCTGTAAGAGTTAGGTGAATTGTTTGTGTTAAGGAGAGGGGAGGTGTTAGGATCATGTTGGAGTTTAAGTTGTAAAGCAAAGGTTATGAGTGAGGGCACTTAATATTAAAGACATATGTCATGCATATGTCATCCAACCACTTTTGTGCCATCAGGCACCAGTCCTGTGCAGGTTATGCTTCTGTCTGCCAGACACCTTCCTTGCCATGTTCTGCACAGCTCATGTTCAGGCATGTATGGCTTTGCATGGCCATTTCAGTCTCTGGCAGTTCTGATCACTGAACATGGCTGGGATGCAAATGCTTCTACTGTCTCTGTGGCCATGAACCACATTTTAGCCCTGGCATTTTAGACCTTCCCTCACGCCCTGACTGGTTAGATGTTGAATATAACATGTTCCTGGGTCAGCTACAATAGTGTTTGGTGTCCATAACTGCTGTGATTACATTTCTATGTTTGTTATTTTAATGCCTTCCTTGCTTCCATCTGACTTAAATTTGCCTGCCTCTTGAACCAACAGTTGTCTGATTTCCCTCGACCTTTGACCAAACTTTGTTAAAAGAACTAAAGACTCATTACTCACCTATCTGCGTTCCATCACAGGGAGCCGCCATCTTTCTTTCTTCTTCTCCCTAAAGACGGTCTTCAGTCATCTTGATTGGCCATGCCAATATGATGTAACTCCTGCGCACCTGCTCATTCTTCTCTAAAACACACAAGGAAAGCCAGGATTGCTGGATTTCCCCAACAATCAAAGCTGACACGGTACAAGTTGATGTGAGCCTTTTCAGGTTTCACTGGTGCAATCAGGCAGGTAAGATGAGTTATTGCAGAAGGGAGATTGTCTGTCCCATTCTGCAATAATCAGCTGCCAGATCCTTTAATTTG
>NC_092869.1:22955139-23112479 GCF_032062135.1 Pyxicephalus adspersus | reverse complement strand
AAATGTTAGGGGTGTTTAGTGTTGGTTATAATTTACATCACAGAGACATTTACTGAGTTCTGATATTGTCTGTGTCCAGGAATGCAACATGTGACATGTGACATCCCTCTTTATTTTCCTGCCTCCAACCTTCGATTAGTAGCCGGACAGTCACACACCTTAGTCTTAAAAGGGTATTCCATATTGCTGAAATAATTAGTGGAACAAACATGTTTCTTGGATCTCAGTAGATGATGCATTGCAATAGTTGCATGTTTAAGTGTTTATGTGTGCAGGAAATGTGGTATTGTGTATTTCAGTATAATTGTTGGAGTTGATCAGTTTAGGAATGTGAGTAAAAGTGTGTGTAGGTGTGTATGTGAACAAAACACACAAACATTTATTGCACTATATTAAATCTTATATTTTTAAAGAATTATTTTTTTTTCAAATGTATTCAAGAACAAAAATCAAGAAATTCCTCTCCTCTATATACCGCTATATCTAATGCCGTATTTCTACAAATTACTACTTAACAAACCACATACGTCTCATTTGTACACCTGAAGAAGCCAAACAGGCGAAACGCTTAAGGTAATAAGACTTTTTTTCGGTTTATACGATCTAGACATATAGGGCTTATTATTGGAGTAAATACTCTTTGTAAAGTTAGTCAGTTCCTACCCCATGAAATTTTAATTGGTGTTGGACAAACAAACCTATTGATGTATAATTAATTTGTATTTATGAAATACAATTGATTGAACTATAGCTTTTAATCCCCTTTCTCTTTTCTTTCTCTTATTTTATCGATTGTGATTTTTTTGGGGTGGCTATATACATACCCATACACATAAACTGTTCTATGACCAAGAGAGGGAGGATGTAAAACGTTTTATTTCTATGAAATGGATGGCAATGTATGTGTGCAGGAAATGTAAAATTATGTGTTGTAGTTTATTGTTTGTAGGTGTGTATATGTGTGTTTTATTTCCTGTTCATAGGTAGTAAAGAAAAACATAAATATTCTGATGCCACGAATATGTTTTTAAACATTTTTTAGTGTTTTTTGTTTATTTTCCTTTAGAACATGTTAAAAAACGAGAAAAATCAATACAAGGGATGTGCAGGATGCTCTCCCGCAGGGTTCCATAGAGCTGATGGTATACTTACAGTGAGAGATTGCTATATTTAGGGCTGATGGAGCCACTTCAGATGATGATCTGATGATGTTCAGGCTTGGCCACTCTCTATTGTAGAAAGAGAGGATAATTGGAGGTTGGTATTCACTGCTGACCTGTAGTTGGCTACTTCTGCTAAGATTCCCCTAACAGCTGTTGTGGATTTTAGAAATTGTATATGTGAATGTGTATAGATATAGTGATTTGGTCAGTGAATTTTTAATATATGGAATAATGTCATTGTATTCAGGGATTGGCAGGTTTAGTTAGGTGTGTAAAAGAACAGAGTTTTTTAAGTGATTGGCTGTGTGATTGGATGGGTATGTAATTTGAATTTGAGGAACTAGGATTGGGTTGTTTTGTGTATCTACTCTACAGGTGCTTTAGATCTGTACTCTTGGCTGTAATGTAAATGATATGTTAAAGACTTTTCCTTTAAATAATGGCCTCCAACCTCCCTCCATTAGCCATCCAGTCCCTCACCTTTATGTTAAAGAGAAATTCTGCAACAATCATATAGTTATAGTGCCTCCATTGTGATGATCCAAATACTTAGAAATTAGATTTTTTAAATGTAATTGGATGTTTAATAAACGTATCTTTTTAGCAGGTGTGACTGGGGTGTTACCCATACATGCTAGTTTACCCTCTGCTAGCAATTACATAAATTTAAAGTGGAGACTAACATGTCCCCATTCTAATATTTTCTGTCAGGAATGCAGATGTGACATTCCTTTTTCCAGACTCCAACCTCCCCTTAGTAGCCAGGCGGTCTTATGGTATATGTTATTTCCACATAGCTTAGATTGATGGAACTAGCATGTTACCTGGACTGGAATATTAATGAAATGGATGCAAATGTATGTGTTTATGTATGCAGAGAAAAAGGATAATGAAAAATTGTGTGTGTTCAGTATATTGTTTGTAGTTGTGTATATTTGTTTGTTGTGTTCCTGTGTGTATGTAGTAAAGCAAAATATAAATATACTTACGTTACTATATTATCTTTAAACGCTTTTACCTATTTTAATATATATAGAATAAAGAACAAGAAAAATGTACAAACCTTGTGCAGGATGGACTCTCTCAGGGCTCCATGGAACTGATGGTATACTTACGATGAGAGATTGTTGTATTTAGGACTGATGGACCAGTTTCATATGATGTTGGCTGCTCTCTGTTGTAGAAGGAGAGGACAATTAGAGTTTGGTATTCTTTGCCAACCTGAAGTTGCTATGTTCTGTTTAGATCTCCCCTGAAAGCTTTTGTTGTTTTTTTCTGCAGAAATTTTTCATGTTTGTGTATAGATATAGTGATTACGTCAGTGAATTGTGTGTATTGGGAATCGTGTCATTGTACTCTGTGATCAGCAGGAATATGTATATGTAGAACAGAACACTTAGTGATTGGCGGTGTAGGTGATGGGTATGTTGTCATATGTTCAGGAATTGGAAGAACCAGGATTGGGTTTTTAATGTGCATCTAATCCACTGGGACATGAGATCTGTACTCTTGGCTGCAATGTAAATGATGTGTTACAGAGTTTCGCCTAACACTGCGGCCTTCAACCTCCCCTTATTAGCTGTCCAATCTCCTACCTTGATGTTAAAGGAAAGTTCTGCAACAATCATATAGGTATAGTGCCTCATATTTTTTTTTACTTATACAGAAAATGTAGATGTAATGCCTAAAAAGTAAAAGCACTTGGTGGGGTATACTGATTTTTCATCTGCCCCTGGAACTCCAAACGATATCAAAACATTCCGTAGAGGCAGCAGACCCAATAAATAAAAAAAATAGTCCGGGTAATGAATTATATTACCTGGCTTACAATGTTTTGCTTGTTTACAATTGTAAAAAAGTGGAAAATATTTCAAACTAATGACACAAAAAAAACCAACCCATCTGTAAAGATTTATCAAAGAAAAAACAATTGTCAAAACAAAAACTCAGTGATAAGAAAGCTGCAGGGTGTATAGGCAGTAGGCCTTACACTGATACTTAATAATAAGGCACCGCTTCCCAAAGGTCTGATTTTCGCTAATGCTGTCTCCAACAGCAGATTAGGTGAGATATCCATGTTCAAAGAAACCCCTCTAGGAAAAGATAGATGTTGTATCATGTGGTAATCATTCAGCTGCTTTTTGGGTACCAAACCTTTCGGTTTTATGTGAAAATTAGAAAATAGAGGCGGGAACTGGAGTCACTGACACAGCGTTTATCCCATGTAGAAACAAACTACTGTGTCCACACTGGAATCATCCACATCTCAAGCTTCCTCCAGGATTGCACCTCTGGAGCAGTCCCACCAACAAGTTCTTTTCTTACTTCTTTGTCTCTGTGGCTAAATGATCAGGAGAATAGGGGTCGCCGAAATAACCTGCGGCTGCGTGGTATACCTGAGGCCACCACAGGGCCAGATCTGCAAACTATTGTCACTGCCATTTTTAAAACTCTGCTGGGTATGCCTGTCATGGATTTTATTGAGTTAGACAGAGTGCATAGAGTGGGCCCACGGAGAGGGACTATGAATGACCTACCCAGAGATGTTATCTGTAGAGTACACTTTTACACGTTGAAGGAGCAAATTATCAGGAAAGCGTGGCAAAATGGCCCTCTTCATTTTGATGGAGCCAGAATTCAGATTTATCCGGACCTATCCAAACATACGCTATGCATGAGGCGCTTACTGAAACCTCTGCTTGACCTGATTGTCTCACATAATGCTCGATATAGATAGGGCCATCCTCTTGTCATTGTCACTAAGAATAATGCCACCTTCACTCTCCATATGCCAGCACAGCTGTCAGCATTATTTACATTTCTGGGAGCGGACCCCATACCGATACCTGACTGGCTGAACCTGCAGGATGACCCCCTGGATCTACGCACTAGACCTAGAGTTCCCTTCTCTGGCAGGCGAAGGGCTCATTCCTCCTCGCCACCAAGTTCCTATCATCACAACAACCTATCTTCTGGTTCCTGTAGTTTCTCCCACCCATCTACTGGTTCCTGTAGTTTCTCCAACCACCTGTGTGACTTTGGATGCTACACCTGATCTGCCAGTTTGATTTTCTATCAATGTGCCGGGTGTTTGATCCATAGTCACGGTTTCCATCTACTACACATTCTGCCTGAACATTTTGCCATGTTATCCTGACAACTGCCCTGAAGTCGTCATTCATATAGACACTGCTTCTATGATGTGCATCTATCATGATGTGACTTCTGATTTATGCCCCCTATGGACTGTGGATTATATGTACGACCGGATTAACCCATCTTTTCTCCCTGGGGAGCTGCAATCTATTTCTGATGATGATCATAAAATGACAGGGCGGCAATATATGCAAGCGGTGCTCCTGTAAAGGGTTTTTCTCTGGGATAAATACTGCAGCTAAATGGTCGGCCTATTGATCCTACCAACATGACCAATATGCGGGCTATGATCGCTGCCTGGACCTTTTGCCGATCCTTCTAATATAGTTTGTCGTGAAGGTGTTAGCAGTTTTGACCTAAGCTATCTCAAATCCTGAAAGGTGTGATAAGACAAATATCCCGTTTCCAGAGCTCTGTTGTTTATCCCCATCGACCCATACAAAGGTATAGGGTTTTCCTCATAGAATGGCGATGTTTCCTACCTCTTAACATGTTTTTTTTTTCCCGCAAGTTCCAGATTTCTTTGATTTCATTTTCTCTGAAATGTTTGACTATACCTTTATTGTTGCTATATTATCCTTGATTTGGTAATATTTCAGAAGGCTTTATTAGCCTGCGATCTTAGAGGGCCTCTATGTTCATATATGATGTTATACCCGGTTTACTTATGGAAATGTTTATAGTTCTTGAGAGTCTCGGATGTGTCAGCGGCTCTGCTAGCCATTGTTTGCACAACCCCCCACATAGGTACCTTAGCCTCGTTAGGGGCTAGAGTTGTGAAGTTGCACTTCAAATAATATACTGTACTATATTAATGGGGGGGTGACTTTACCCTGACTCTCAAACCAACTCTCGATGTCTCCAGGGGTCGTTCGCACTTGCCCTACTCCTTTCATAGGAGATTGCAGTCCCTTTTACATGACAATCAATTAGTTGATATCTGGCGTATACAACACCCAGGGACTACACATATTATTTGCCAGTTCATAAAACGTTTTCCAGAATAGAATTTTTTTTAGTGTCCCACTGTACTATCCCCCAGATCCTTGACTCAGATATAGGCCCCATAACGTTCTCAGACCATGCCCCTGCTACTTTGGTGGTCTCAATGGCACTTGCTGTCCCTAGGTTATGCTTCTGGAGGCTGAATGAATACTTACTCGAAACACCTGGCCTTCCCGAGAAACTTGAACAAGAACTTACCTCTTTTTTTGCTCTTCATAATGACTCCACTGACAATACGCTCTCTGTATGGGAGGCCCATAAATGTTTTATTTGTGGTCTGTTTATTCAACAGGGTAGTAGACTCAAAAAACACAAAGCAGGGAGGCTTGAATCTTTGCTCACAGAACTCCATCAGTTGGAGACAGTACATAAGCGACCTCACTCGGTTGATCTGGAGACCAGAATGTTTATGATTTGTGACCAAATCAGCACTCTATATAGGGAGAAAGCCAAAGCTTAGCTACTTTGATGTAGGCGTTTCGAATATGAATACGCAAACCATTGTGGTAGAGCTCTAGCCCGCGCCTTGAAGTCCAAGACGACCTCTATGTACATTCCTAGTGTCAAAAATTCCTCGGACACGAGGAATATAGTACACCACAGCAGGGATTGCACAGTCTTTTAATGACTTTTTCTATCACCACCTAAATAATCTGCAACTGAACTCTGTGAATTCTAACCCACAAGACAAGATTACTAGGATTCGTGATTATCTCAGAGCCACTGATCTCCCTACTCTATCCCAGGATACTATAGACCTCCTGGATAGAGCGATCACTCTTCTTGAAGTGCAGGCTGCTATCAGACGGGCTTCCTCAGGGAAAGCCCCAGGTCCTGATGGCCTTACGTTATCCTATTATAAGAAATTTCTTCCCTTGCTTGGTCCTCGTTTGGTAGCGATCTTTAATGCAATTTCACAGGGTCATGACCTCCCCCGGGATGGTCTAGCGGCACACCTCTCTGGCATTTTAAAACCTGATAAGGATCCTTTATCATGTGCCAGTTATTGTTCCATTTCTTTGTTGAATTGTGACTTGAAACTGTTCACAAGTATTCTGGCCCACAGACTGACCCCAGTCCTCAACAAAACCATACACCCCAATCAAAGTGGTTTCCTCCCCACGCGTGAGGCTACGAACAACACTGACAGCACCCTGAACATTATTCATCATGCTCATACTCATAAGACACCGCTCATGCTTTACTCCACAGATGCGGAGAAAGCATTCGACCGGGTTGACTGGACATTCCTTATTACCACTCCCACCGAAATTTCTCCAAAGGATTAAAGCACTTTACTCATCACCCAGTGTCAGTGTGAGAATCAATAGCGGGCTATCGCCGCTGTTTAGCATTGCCACTGGTACCAGACAAGGTTGTCCTTTATCCCCGCTCCTTTTCATCCTATCCATAGAGCCCCTTTTGAGAATCGTGCGAGCTAATCCTAACAAAAAAAGGCCTGCACTTTTATGTCTCTACGCCGACTACTTCTCTCCCTAATCTCATGATAGAGCTTCAAAAGTTTGCTGAACTATTAAACTACAAAATACATTTACAGAAATCGGAGGCTCTGAATATCACTATCCCTAGATCCACGCAAGAGGCGCTGACCCCTTCCTTTCCATTCAAAGGGATGCGTTCCTCCATATCGTACCTGGGCACACAGATCCCGGTTGAGTTGTCGCACACTGTTGAGCTTAATTTTGTTCCACTCCTGAACCAAATTAGGAAGGACCTACAGAAATGGTAACAGATGGCCTTTACTTGGTTTGGGCGCTGTAACATCCTTAAAATGAATGTGATGCCTCGATTGCTGTACGTGCTGCAGGCTTTTCCAGTACATATAGCGTCTCAAATTATGCACAAATTTCGGTCAGAATTTATAAAATTTATTTGGCATACTGGATCCCCTCAGATTGGGGTGAAGATTTTAAGGCTCCCTAAGGCTAGAGGTGAAATGGCGTTCCCTGACCCCTTGCTATACCAGCAAGCAATCCACCTCTCCAGGTTATTGGATTGGTATACCCATAAAGATTCTAAGCTCTGGGTTCGCTTGGAAGAGGCTTGCTCACCTACCCCAATCGATTCTCTGGCTTGGGCCCTGATGGTGTTAGGACTTCAGCCCTATGACACCCCATGATTGGTCCAACCCTAAAAGTAATCTCTAAATTTTTCAGTTCCCAGAAGGTGACCACATATCTGTCTCCTTTGTCTCCAGTTCTAGGAAATCCTGAATTTCCTTCCGGACTTTCCGATCCAGTATCTTGCCTCTGGCGCGACCGAGGAGTTTTCAGGGCTATGCATTTTATCCAGAATGATGCTTGGATTCCCCTGTCCACCCTGCAATGGGATAGGGACTTACCCCTGACTCCATGGCATTCCATACAACTCTTGTACGTGTTTAGGTCCCTACCTCATCCAAGTAGCTTTAGCCAGTCTATGCTACCATTGGAATCCTTATGTGTTGCTCAACGGCCTCTGAGAGGTACTCTTTCTTATGTTTACCAGTTACTCATAACACTTCATACCCCGGAGTCGCCCAACTTTGTGGGTAAATGGGAGGCTGATTTACACATGAAGTTCACAGACACACAGAGATGCTACTCCACTTTAGTCATAAGGCCTCTATATGCTATAGATTTCAAGAGACCAATTACAAATTGGCCACTCGCTGGTACAGGACGCCTTCCAAGATCGCCAAGCTTTTTCCTGGCACAGATGACACTTGTTGAACGTGCGGGACAGCAAGTGCCACATTTATGAACATTTTTTGGGAATGCCCTAAACTGCAGACATTTTGGTCCTTAGTTGCTGACATTACTGTCAAGCTTCCTGAGGTGGATATTAGGGATAAACCTGCCTTAGCTTTACTACATGTGTCTGACTTCTCGAAAAAGGCTTATAACACTCATTACTTAGACACCTCCTTAATGCAGCTAAGGCGTGTATCCCAGCTTGTTGGAAGAGTGACAAGCCCCCCCGACTTTAGACCAATGGTTAAAGAGGGTAGCGGATGTACACCACATGGGGGACATGATCACCACCAAATTCACACAAACGTGGTTTCACTCGATTCAATTCAGTACCTCTTCTGAATAGTGTAGCTTGCTGCACCACACTCAACCTGACATATCGCACACATCTCCGGGTTGTTAAAGGAAGGAAGGTGTTAATTTATTATTATTAGACAGTACTTATATAGCGCCATCATATTACGCAGCGCTGTACAAAGTCCATAGTTGTGTCACTAACTGTCCCTCAAAGGAGCTCACAATCTATGTCCCTATCATAGTCATATGCCATTAATGTAGTCTATGATCAATTTAGGGGGAAGCCAATTATGACCTAGCCAATTAACTTAACTGCATGTAATTAGGATTTATTATGGTTATTGTAGGATTAACAAGGAGGTTAAATAGGAATATATTTTATTTCCAAATAAAACGTTTAAATATTTACAAAGTTTCATTGGATGATGGCTGTAATCGCCTGTAGCTCTGATCATTCAAACAGGTGTATTTTGCTGCAATGTGTACATGCATGGGTGGGTGGGGGTTGCAATCTTATGGGTTTTTCAATTTAAACTCACTGTCTAAGGCATAGGTTCCCAACCTTTTTTGGTTGACTGACGGCCATCTGATTGACTGCGGGCATCTCCTTTTACACCAACGATACTATAATCCAATTGGTTTAGTTATTTAAAATCCACTATGGCAAAGTGAACGTCTCTTTCTAGAGAAACAAATAGTTTTAGACAGTATTCTCCACTCTCTGCCTAAAGAGATATAGATAATATCCTTGATTTTGGTTTTGTTCCTATTATCACATTGAAAGTCTATAGATACTCATACTCATCTTGTACAATATAGTTACTAATTATTACTAATTACTAATCTGACTCCTTGGTTTAATCCCAGGCAGGAGATCACCAACCCTGGACCTTCTTCCCACCAGTAATCAGAATTAGATTACTTCCAATCAATACACAATATTATTCTAGGAAGAATTGTTATCACTCTCCAGTGAAGTCCCAGCACTATCTACGCAATTGTACCGCACTGAGCATACTGAAAAATACATGTCTCCTAAACCCCTGAGGAAGCCTATACGGTGAAACGTGTCGGGAACTGATATTATCCTATCTGTGACCTAAAATCTTGTGTGAATTTGATCACACGAGCCGAATATTACATTCAACTAGCGTAGTATCCTTATGTATAGCTAAAGTATCACCTCAGTAGATCTCTGTTTAACTTAGGTTTAACTGATGTGAAATAAACTTATTTGTTTTTTATTGATGAATGCCTTTAAAAGCCTGTCTTTCCCTCTTTGCTTCTCTCTATTTCATATTCAGATTGCAGCCAAGGAAACAGCTGAGAGAAGTGCTGAGTCTGTTCCTGACACAGACAGCAAAAGCATGTATTCAGAGAACAGCCAAAGGGTCGCTATACACATGTCAGATTCTTGCCCGAGACAAGCCCTCTCTCACTTTAAGCTTGTTTTACTTTCCACACATAGCTGGGCACCAATTATTATCAGTTTTAAAGATCATGCACTATTTGCTGCCCACAGGAGAGCCCTGGTGTAACATTATTGCCCATTTTTCAAAAGCTTCAGTATATGCTGAAACATTCAAGGGTAGTTTACCATCCCAGCCATCTCTATTAACTTGAACTGGAACCAATTTTCACCACTATGGAAGTGTTTTTAAGCATCTGCTAGTAATTTTTTCAAGTGGTTTCATGAAAAAAAAACTGCAGTAGGCAGAAAAATGATTCTTCAGTGTTGGATTTTTTTCTACGCCACCCAGCATGCACCTGTTGTTTAATGAATTACAACATCTTTTTTTGCAATTAGTGGATTAAGCCTCACAGCAAAAAGATGCACATACAGTACTCCCCTATTTTTTGACACATGGGAAAGCTTTATAGCCACAATTAAGCCTGTCACCATGCAAAGATTACAGGCATGCTTTCACTACACTTCATGGTATTTACCGAGAATCTAAAATATCCCTATCCCTAATGTTTCTGTCAATTTTATTATATTTGATTGCTAAACACTAGGATCATAATCAGCAACTATTTTCCTATGTTTTTATACTGGATTTTTAGTTTTTGTGAGCTTTCTCGTGTTGTTATGCACAGTGTCATTGAGACAGGTCTCATTGTTTTTTCTTTTCCTTTGTGTAACTTATCTATCTGTACATGAGTCATGTAAAGCCACTTCTGTAATCTTCCATGGCCAAAAACAAATAAATAAATAGCATTTTTCTAGGTTTTGTTCCGCTAGTTGCAAACGCTTGACAAAGCCTAGCAGTTACCACTTCTGGGCACCTAGCAGTTGCCAGTAAGCATTAAATGCCATACTTTTTTTCCTAAAGAGAAACTATACTCAAAACAACAAAAAAAAACACTTACCTTCAATCCCGCAGGGCAGACTGATCACTCCTGGGATATCCGACATCTGGTCCCGCGTCGCCCCGACATTCATCCCGGAGCCGGCACTCCGGTTGCTGCCATCTTCATCCTCTCTTCCTGGTTCTTCTTCCTACATCACTCGACCCAGGCGCGAGATCGGGTGATGTAGGATGAAAATTTTTCTCTTTGAGCAAAAAGCCTCCTTCTGCGTGTAGAAGAAGCGCCCAAGAGCCTCAGAGGATGCCTGATGTAGGTATCCCGGAAAGCCTAGGCGGCTGAGAATTAGCCTAAAAAAACAAAACAGTATTTTTACCTTACATAAAAGGGTTCTCCACCCTTTTATACAAAGTGAAAATTCTGAGTAAAGGTACGCTTTAACTACTAATGTGAACTAAGCCTAAATATTTAAACTCAACTTATTACTCTATTACATTACTACAAATTATTACAATCTTTCCAAAACTTGGAACAAAAGGAAGTTGGGTCTCACAGGGGTGCTGGACAGTTGGGGCATAACACAAAGACCAAGTAAAAATTGGACATACTAGGGGGCTGGCATTAGAATGTTAGAACAAAATATAGAGGGGCAATAGGAAGCTGATACAACTAAAAGGGTTGTTGGATAGCTATGTCATAAACAACATGGAGCTCTAAATTTGTTCTGCTCACGTTATGATTAAGCTTCCCCCCCACTTGGCTGCCAAAAACCTTCTGGGGAGAACACTGCAGTTTATGTGGGGCTAGGCCTGAGGTCAAGTTTCTTGTAAATATAAGGTAGTATTTACAGAATCGATCAACATAGAGTTTGAGGAAATTTAAGTGAGATCACCCTTCTGGCTTGAAAGAGCAGTGTGGCGCTGCTGCTTTAATAAAGGTATCTAAATTCATGGAATCTATCGGACAGAGCAGACAAAAAACAAAGACCTTTTGTCAATAGCAATGCAAGTTAGGGCAATGCTAGAACATGTGAATTAGTAGGATCATAGTTTCCCCAAATGTTGTTCATAAGGGATTTGGTTTGTGTCGATGTTTGTATAGTTTTTGTGAGTTGAAATAGATGCAGTGAACAATGTGGAGTTGTGTAAGACTAAGTATTAGACAGGGAAACTTTACTCAAAGCCTTGTTCTTCAGATCATCTGACATGGTTCTATGTCTTATTTCTACTTCCATACACAGGTGAGGGAAATGTATTGCATTAGGGAACACAACTTAAGTTTTGATATGATTCTCTTAACTAAGAGGAGGAAGGCAATGAAATTAGACGAATCCATTATGTTGGCCAATAATAGAGGTATACAGTATGCTCTTTTGCCTGCAGAGGATATATTGGGGATAAATGCTCCTGTGTCATGGCTAGATAGATTAATTATTTTTTACCGCAAGTAAGCAAAAGATTTGGAAGTAAGATTTTACTGTTTTTTTTTTTTGTAAATTTAAGCTGTGGGGCAATCTATGCAGGTACTTTATTTCAGGGTGGGTAGAAGGCAGAGAGCCTCAGAGAACTCCTTTAATTAAATTGGTGCATGTGGAAATTTTCTGTCAGCGTGATGAAGTTTCAGGAACCTAAATACTGCCAGAAAATCGGTTTAATTTTGGAGTCTAATGGAAATTTAGGGCAATATAGGCGCTAAAAGAACCTCTTGAAGTTAGTAGTTGCGAAGTTGGTTTAATCTCTTTCATTGCAGACAGTGTAAATGGTCTTTTCCTAAGATTTAATTATAGTGGCTAATACCATGTTTCCCCGAAAATAAGACCTACCCCGAAAATAAGACCTAGCACTTTTCCCCAAACCTGCCCTAATATAAGACCTACCCCGAAAATAAGACCTAGTAGAAAAAGAAAAAAAAAAATACTCACCGAGCGGGAGACAGCGGGCGTACACACTCCGGAGCTGCACAAGCCGATGCTTGCCTTGTAGTTCCGGCTCCTGTCACAGGCGGAGTGATATTACATGCACTTCGCCTGTCAGAAGCCAGGAACTCGGCTCGCGTCTTCTGATAAGGTAAGTTTTTTTTTTAATTTTAACCAGCACAATTACGGTATAAAAAGAAAAAAAAAAAAATGTGAGCAATTATTGCCCCAGCCACATTTTGTGCTGATTTTAGGTTTGTAAGGACAAGCTGGCTGATTTAATACAGTAACAGTGCAAGAAGAGAAATGCTGAATTCAGTAACCAATACCGGTAGCAATGAATCAATGAAGAGTTTAATTTACAATTGGGTCACCATATAAAACTCTCAAATGTACATTGTTCTACATGAATATGGTAAGTGTTTTTTTTCATTAAAAAAAGTATATAAGACCTACCCTGAAAAAAAGACCTAGTGTGTTTTTGGAAGCCCAAAAAAATATAAGACAGTGTCTTATTTTCGGGGAAACACGGTATAAATGTTTGTCCTTTGCTTAGGCAAAGTAAGTCACTAGTCTGGATTTCAGGAGCATTGATATACTACTCCCCACTTTCTAGAGGAAATTTTAATCGAAGTTATTTATTTTATCAACATTCCCCCAAAGAAAAAATGTAAAGCATCTCATTAGATGTGAATTTGTAGATTTACCTGGATAATCTAAGCAGTCATTTGTGGAATAGTAGTATTAGCCAGGAGTAGAGTCATGGGGTATTGTGTCCTCCAAATATCTACTAAGCCTATTTTAGCAGTCAGTCCAACTAATGGAGTGAGAAGTATACTGAGTCTGTATGTATTTAGTTATGGTAGTATAACTTCTAGACAAGCCTTTGCCTGGATCCTCTCCATGTGTTTGGACTGCTCTTGTGTTATATATGCTTTGGATTATATTGTAGCCTATTTGTCATACAAGGAAAACAGGCAGCCTACAATTAACTGAACTATGTGATAACATTATATTGTTAAATTTATATTAAAACATTAACACAATTATGATGAATCAATTGGTTTGTTGGTAAGATACAGAATTATATTACAAGGTCAATTTTTGTGCAGTAAAAATTGAAATAACAGATTTCATCATACGTTAAAAACATCTATACCCCAAACTTTTTTTTATTTAGTTCAAAACATAGTGGGGAAGGGTTAAAACTCCTGAAATGGCCATAAAAGTTTGCTGACCCCTGCCTTAAGCCACCAAACCCCTTCTGTTTCTTTACAAACCTGTGTCATATTAGGGGTGGCTATTCTGTCATTTGGGGTAATTGCCCAGTCCCCCCCCCCCCCACACACAAAAAAAGACAGGCTCTGTCTACTGCCTAAACTGAACAGATTTCATTATTTTCATTCATTAGACAAACATTAGTAATTACCAACTAAGTTGTTATTGTATACTGCAAATAATACTATAATTGTTTGTACAAACAATTTGTACAAACATATACACTGTGGCTTAACCCATGACAGTGTGTCCAAGAATAATCCATTACGTAATACAGCGTATGAACAGAATTGATGAATTCTGTGTCAAAGTGAACCTAAGTTTCTGAAATCATGGGAATACTTCATCTTCATGATAGATAACACTACTCCATGTCTGGCTATACCTTGAGAATGACAGTAAAGGTAAAAGTAAAGTATATTTACTCATGGGTGCTAGCAGACACAAAAAAGGATGATATATAATAGAGAGACATTCTGTGTATCTGAGTACAGGTGTATTTTTTTTGTCAGTCTGTATCAATCAAACTGTAACATTGTAGTTTTTATGAAAAGTAACAACATGGATTTTTAGCAGTCTATATATTTGCTACTCAGGTAATGTGTATGCAATCTCTGTTGTCTCACACAGTAGTATTTACAACCTAATGCCAAGCAAGAACATGCTCACATGGGAGGATATAAGAATCTTTAACTTTTCTTTTATTCATGCTACCATATTGAATTTACCTTTCAGTATACTGTTTAATGAATAGAATAATGGTCCACTAAGTGAGAATTGTGTAACTTGTGAATAAATGCATAGCGACAAGATTGAAACTGTGCCCTTAAGTACATTATAAGGATGAAATATCTTTATTCTAAATGTAATTCTTATGTACACATGTGCCCAGTGCGTTGATGTGTGTTTAAGGCAGATTATTTAATTGGGCTTCCCAGTGCACCACAAAGAACAAAAATTGCGCACAGTAGTGCATTACTACCTGTTACACTGCAGTGGTAAGGTGCATTTTGTGTCATTTAATGCCAATGCATGTGAATTGCATTTCTGCATGTGCAACAACTTAGATTAGAAACACTTTTCAACCTACTAACAACCTGCCACAATTATGTTATGATAGAAAGACACCATACTTCTGCTGTGAATTGCAAATTGTTATTTATTTTTAAATTAATACTTTTTTTTCACAATGCTTACAGACAAAGAGATAAATGAGGGCTTATTTTAAAGTGCTTTTATTTATCTTATTAATGTAATGTAAGTTCTGGGCACAAGATCACTTTAAGAATAACTATGAGAATGGTCATCCTGGTTTAACACTCTTTGGGTAGCCTTGGGTTGTTTCATAATACAGACCCACATAAAGTAACATGATTCAACTTCAGCCAACACATTTTCTAGTTTAAAAAAGGGCTAGAATTTATTTTACCTTTTTTTATTTGTGTTGGTGTCCATTTAAGAGCTTTCCTTTCACTTCAAGTCCAAGTGACATAACAGGAAGTTGTGATGGTAACCCCTTAATGGGAACAGCATAAAAAAGACCTGACAGAAGGCTTTGTGGAGGGTTGAGCGGACCCCCATCCCCCCTTGAACTGCCCTCAGAGGTGGAGGAAAGAGACAAATCTGCTTGCATTCTGGTGTCATGGAGCTGTTAAGCCCTATTCAATTTATAACTAGTTTTCAATCTAAAGGATCATTCTTGACAGAAACAACGAATAGCTTTTAGCTACTCAATCCCATTACACAAAATGGTCAATATAATGAATTGGGTATAAATGAACAATCCAGACCAGATGACCAAAGTTCCCTAGACCACGTAACAGATTGAAGCACTTACTAAAGGATTACGGATATTTTCAAGCAAAATACAAGTTCAGAATAAGGCCCAATGTCAGCCAAACGTTTTCAGTTTTGGAAACAGTGGAGTGGAGTTAGAATCCCAGGTTTTTACTGCAGTCTCATTTGCAAAACTTTTTGATTCTCAAATTTGGTCAATGACATCACTCCTGGACTCCCTGTAGCAAAATGGTGGGATAGCATTCCAAGGGGGCTTCCGGGTCACCTTCACCGTTTTCAGGTGCAGACAATGGGAAATGTCCTGTTCCAGTGTGATGAATTTAAGAATTGCATTTTTTTTCCTATTAGAAAATTTTATTTTACTACAAGAATGTACATAGCCAGAATTTCCTGCACTATTAACACGGTGCTGGGTATTTATTATTTAGGGATGGGATTTACAAACATTACTGGGTGTCCATTTGTTGTGATTGACAATGGAATTTTGTAACTGGGTGGCATGATTGGTGATGAATCTATTACTGGGGGCATAAATAAAGTTTATTTTAAAATTTTAAAGTTTATTTTTAAAATATGTATGTGTTTTTTTTGTTTTTTACCTCAAATAAAGGCTTTTTGGATGATATGCGAGTGATGTGGCTATTTACATTTAACTTATTTTTGAAGTGGGAAAAAGGTGGATATCTCACTGCCACATTAATCCTCTCCCCCCAACAAACTTTCACAATTTTTGGGAAGACTGTAATTGGGGAAGATGGCCTTTCCCTCATTATTGGGACCTCCCAATGTTGAATGAAGGCATTTGGCCTGTACCTGTAAAGGAAAGAGGGAAGCATAATTATGGCCCTCCCTCCTGTCTTCTCAGGCTTCATGCTTGGATAAGGTCTGGTATGGATTTATAGGGAACCTATGCTTTTTTATTTTTAAATAAACTAACCAAAAAATCCCTGTTCAACCATATATTTATTTACCTGGCTCTTCATGCCTTTTTGATAATAATTTTACCTATTAGCACTAAAAACACAATATTTATGCTTTACCTATTAATTTCTACATATTCCTTCAAAATCTTTCACTTTTCCAGGCGAATTTTACAAACTCTTATCACTTATCATGACCTGATGGAATTTCTAACCAATGCCCCACTCCATTAAAAAGGTTTAGCAGGATTTGGACTTAAACATGGAATACACAATAGATTAAAATAGTAGAGACATCTTGCAGCATTGTGTTCTACTTTTTCTACTTGGTTAGTGGACACTAGTAACTGTAACCCTTTGCCACCAAATTCCATGTACTGGCTACAACTTCAGCCCACAGTGCCTAGCAGGGCTGGGTTTGGAAATGGCTTTATACAAAAATAAATTTATTTATTGAAAAGGTTCGTATACAAGAAGGTGAGTCTGAATAAGACGAGGCATAATGATGTTATTAACATACGGAACAAGACAAGAAATGAAAAGACACAGACACCATAACTTTTGTGAGAATGGCATGTATTGACAAACAAAATCCTCTGACCACACTGGAAACATAAAAATACATTTATTATTGTGCATATATAAAATAGAACCTAATAAATGAAAATCAGAAACATGGGTTTACTTGTGACTGATACTGAAATTATATGTTTGTAGGATAAGATTCAAGTGGAACCAAATCAGGACTTTGCTGGGTTTTATTAGCAGATATTTTTTCTGAGCCTTAAAGTGAATTTGTGTTTTGCCACCGCAAAGGTATAGCAACAGGTTCACTTTAATCTCACTCCCCAGCAACATATTCCCACATTTCTTTAACTACGCTGCGGCTCTATTTGTCAGTTGTGAATCCGAGAAGCTGCCTGATTATAGCTTAAACTATGCATCCCATGTTCTACCATATAATAGTACTGGTGCTTGATGATTGTCATGAGTCATGTTTCTCCATACCTGGAAGTAACAGGTATTTTCTTCGCTCCCACCAGCGGAAAAGAGCAGAGCAAAGGAGAGGTATATTAAGTACATAAAAAAGTATATGCAATTAGCAAGGTGGGAAATAATGCAATTATGTTGGTTTGCTCTGCATGGTCAATTCACAGGTTTGCTTAAACACGCACCTCACCTGTCAGCACAGAAATAAAGGAGCTGTAATTTCTAACTTTTCAAGGTACAGGCTCTGGATCTGTCATCCTTACCCTTGCTCTGCTTACCATTGAGACCCCGAACCAGAAAAGGTATGTGCAAAGCAGGTTTTCCCAAATCTTATATGTACTTGCTTGTTTCGGGTCCTGGGCTCACCATTTATTGAAGTAAGGATAAGGCTAACAGCTGCAAAGTCTATATCTATAAAAGGTAAGCCGACAATGGCACTTCCTTAATTTGTAATTTGGCAATACTAATTTACCATTAGATTCATATAAAAACTATAATACGACACAATTTAGTGTCAGGATTGTGGCACATTTTCTATAAAAAATAAAATTTACTGACTGACAGAATTGGCAATATTATAGATTCAATCTGTGAAGTATTAAGCAGCATAAGGGTATTAAGGACATGCAGTTACCCAAATTACTCTCACAAAAGTTTCTGTTCATTTAAAGTAGACCTGTCGTAAGAAGAATGTGGTGACTGACATCGCTGATTTTGCAAAGGCAAGAAAATACAAATGCCCTTTATAACCTTTATATTGGTTCTTTACAAGTTGCGGCATTATCCACAAATGTTCTGTAGATAATCGAAAATTAAAATATGGAGGCTGTTATTGCTAAAAATTATAGTTATTTGTGGTCTCTACTTCCAACAAAGTCTCATTAACTGATGGCAACAAGCAGGCAGGAAGTCAGAATAAAGTCATAACTCCTATCTATTCTGCACTATTGTCCCACCCTGGTAGCCAAGCAATACGCATTTCCATGCCAGCCTGCACATTTTTCCATATTTAAAAAATTATGCTTAAAACAAACCTACTGTAAATGTCAGTAAAGACATTCTTTATACAATGCCTATACTGTATCTTTGTTCAATTCACAGTTTTGGCTATGTGTGTTTAAATTAAACTTGTATTTAGGCACACCAATGCAAGAATATGTGTACAGAAATAAGGAAGTTACAAATGCCAAGTGATGTATTAACATAAGTTATGAGAAGTCTTTGAGTGGAGTTTCATTTGATTATATTTTTAATCAAAGTAGTTGTTACCAGACAGAAATTACAGCAGTAGCATATGGTCTACCGAACTACAACTAGCTTTTCATTAACAGCTTCTGGACCACAAAATTTAAGATGAAGATGGTGCTTTATGGTCACTTTGTTGCACAAAAGCCATCAACCTTAAAAATCTTAGTTAAAGCAGCCTGACTGGTAGTGACTATCATTACTATTGTTTTACCTTTCATATGTAACACCAGAATTAGTCCATTTAAGAAGCAGTTTAATTTTTAATATTGGTCATAACAGTGGTCTAATGTGTTTGCTAGGAGGTCTCATGTTCTTAGATCAAGAATTACTTTCAAAAACAATCACATTAATCCAAAATTTTAGCATGACCAAGAAGATCTAAAAAAAAAAAGAAGGGCAAAATACATGTAAACATAAACAGAGAACAGTAAAACAACTTTACCGGCGTATTACTTGACAGGTACAAATTTGTCACTTCTCACCAAACGAGAAAACAGTAACATTTTTTTCTTTTGTTTCTTGCAAATATTAGTTTCTTTTGTTATCACAATTTAAAGACATGTTGGTCCTTAAAACATTATTTTGACACCAATCTTCAAAGAATGTGTATGTATATATATATATATATATATATACATACATATATATATATATCATACATACATTTTTACAAGAGTAGTTCTTTAGTGAGTCATCCAGAACTGATACTATATAACATCAAATATTCAGAAGTAATTATAACAAAAGCAGCATATCATGTATAGCACTCACAACAAAACTGGTTTCCCACTGTTTGCACAGTAACATGATAACAGTTTATAGGCATTCTAACTATAAAAGGCTGGAGCTTTAATTTAAAAAAGCTCAGTTCATTTTCTGGTGCACATTTATATATATTCACTGTGATGAGTTCCCATAAAACCAATAGCATGCAGCAGCTCCTATAACCAGGCTATGTCAAAAGGCATTAAAAGACTTCTGTGCCTGCTTTGGATCAACAGTAATTCTTGTTCGGGTGCATTTTTTTTTTTTACCATACACCACGAACACAAACACAGCACTGGCCAACACACAGCTGTAAGGTCAACAGTCAATAAAGTAGGGGGAAGTAGTAGCTCCAAAAAGATTTCAGATTGAGCTGCATTATAGTCCCCATGCCCACTGCGGTCCTGACAGCACCATGGCCCATACCCTCTTCATAACACTTCCTTGATTTAAACACATTCATGGCAGCTTGTTGTGGCTGGGCGGATGCTGCCCATACCAATATAGTTTATCTTCCACACTTTTTTTCTTCCAGCGGCAAAGCAACAACATTTTGAAAGTCTTGCGGAAGGTTTTGTTGCACAGCGCATAACAAATAGGATTAACAGTGCTATTGACATAGCACAACCAGTAGCCCAAGTGCCAAAGGGAAGAGGGGATACAGTCAGAACAAAAGGTAGACACCAGAACCATGATGTTGTAAGGAGTCCAAGTGATGATGAAAGCTAGAAGAATAGCACTTAGTGTCTGCGCTGCTTTGCGTTCCTTAATAAGAACCATTCTTTTGCGTTTGGTGATATGATTACTGAAGCTGGGGTCCATGTTTCTTAAAGAGTGTGCTTTGGACATGGAGGAGCAGGGAGTAATTTTTACTTTTCTGCATCCATTATTCACTTCTTGAGAGCCATCATCGTTCACAACAATTCTAAACTTATAAGAAACACACTTTTGACTTTTCTGTGCATGGGCTTTATTTGGGGTTAAGAAGAATCTTTCACTATCATATTCATTAAGCGGTGGTTGCTCTTTTGTGAGAATGTGTTTGGTTTCTTCTTCTTTCTGAGCTGCAGTTTGGTTCTTGTAGCCACCCTGGAAGACACCTTCTTTTGCTTGTTTGTCCTCATCATCTGAGGAAGGGTAGCTGCTGCATGTGGTTAGCTGGTCTTCTTTCACCCACTCACTGGAAATATTGGGACTGTGGGAGATCTTGACAGTGGCAGATGTACTGCGACTGGATGATGACCAGGAAGCCTGACACCGCTCTCTTTTGGTGAGGGTCTGCTGCTTGCAGCTAAAACATGATTTAAGCAAAGTTCCTTGAGGCCTCATCATTTCAAAATCCGCCACTGATTCAGAACCCTGCAGCTCAGCCAGATCTTTGGTACGCTTTTCTGTCTCTTTATAGATGCGGCAGTACAGAATGGTCATCACTGACACTGGAATGTAAAAGGCAGCAATGGCCGTACCAAAGGTAATTATTGGTTCGTAAAGGAACTGTATTTGACATTCCTCTGGTGGCACTGTGCGTTCTCCTACAAAATACTGCCAACAGAGAATAGCTGGGGCCCACAAGATGAAAGAAATTAACCAGGCTAGTCCAATCATGATTCCTGCTCTTTTAGGTGTACGTTTTGCTCTGTAAGTTAATGGTCTTGTTATAGAAAAATACCTGTCAAAACTAATGACCAGCAGGTTCATCACTGATGCGTTACTTGCTACATAATCCAAAGCAAGCCACAGATCACATGCCAGGCTGCCTAGGGACCAGTGGCCAATCAAAATGTAGGATGTGTACAGATTCATTGAGAAAATTCCAATAATGAGGTCCGCACAGGCCAGGCTTAAAAGGTAATAGTTGTTCACAGTCTTCAGCTGGCTGTTCACCTTAAATGAAACCATAACAAGGATATTGCCCACAATTGTGATAAGACTAACCACAGCACTGACTGTGGCAATTGTAATAACCTCCCAAAGGCTGTGAGTTTTTAGATGATTTGTCCCATTAGTGGGGTTCAGGGTGGTAGAATTTGGATCCATAGTCCTCCCTTATCCTAAAGATAATAACAGCGATGACTGTTTAGGCAGGATCTAAAAGAAAAAAGAAAAAAAAAACATAAAAATATTTTTATAATATAAAGATAGACTGATGTGTTTATGCTTTTCACTTATTAAAAAAGTAGTTACATAAAACAAAGATAAACATAAAGATATTTCACATGCAAATTCTAAAAACAAGCATGCATGCAAGTCTATCCACAATGCAAATATCTTTGATTTAGACAAAGAAAAGGAAATTTATATAAAAACTTCTGAATTGACTCTGTAATATTCTACCTAGCAGTGTAACTGTATGTATGCCAGCCGCAATAGGGTACCTGCTCCTGTCTTTCCAGTGCTTGTCACTGCAGCTTACCCAGTTACTGACTGGTATATGTATATAGCTCAACATGCTTTCCTACCATTGAAACATGCCTACACCTGGTGAGAGTTAGCAGAAAAATCAAGACAAATCTGGATGATAAGAGAAGTATTCGTGTGCACCCCATACCCAGAGGTTTTGGTATTGTATGTGGCCCTATCAGTGGAAGAGGCAGGAGGCACTGAAAAAGCAGGACCTTATGGCTCCTGTACAGATTCACTAATACTTTGCTAGGTATAATGTGCATTACACATGTTTCCTTTAAATAAACATGTTTTCTCTTACAGAAAGCTGTTTTTAGAAATACACATTTTAAACTTTTATTTGCAGCCATCCTCTCCACAGGTGCTCCTGTCTAAGGTTGGCTATATTCTTCCTCCATAAATAGAGTTTAATAGGTGTAGCCACCATAGGACAGGTATGATGTTACTGTCTGAATTACCAGTAGAATATGGCTGAATGAGCATAAAGGCAGATAAAAAGCTGATTTTAAATATACACCCACTACATCAATGGACTGGTGAGCTGCAGCATAATCAATTTATTACAAGCACAAGGATTTCTCTAAAAATAGTCTCCAGCATTTCACATGCATGTTCACTGCCCTTTGCTGGTTGGTACACAATGACAGTTTCTCAATAAGGGGTTTCAGACTTAGGTATGCAATATACTAATATTAATCACACTTAATTTGCAGATGTCTTTAAAGCTAAAGCTATTTACACATGCTAGATAATTGTTGCATGAGATGAACAACAGTCCCCTGACACAGTTAAGCAATCTTCAAATCTTACTTCTAGTCAAAGAGTATGGTATGAAGAAATACTATCTAAAAATCTGTAAAATTGCAAGTTGAGGAATTTAAAAACAGTATATGAACCCAACTTGGGAGTAGAGCTAAAAGTATTTAATGATGTAAAGAAAAGCCTCAGGCAAGTACACAAATACCGGGGAAATGGCAGTGCATTCAGGATAGACTGTGAACTAGATAAGGCTCACAATTCAACATAGTCTTAAAATATCGGATAGAACTGAGATTAGTGTTAAAGTTCTCATTTATTTTCACCATCCTAGCTATGACATACACATCTGATTCTGGTAGAATACAAGAGCCCTTTAATCCTTAAATTGTGAGTTATTCAGTTTAGGAAAAGTAGTTTATCTACTATCTAAAGATGGCATACATTGTACTTATTGACTCCTAAATAAAGGCAAATCTTTTACACTATTAAACGCAGATGGAGAAGCTGAAATGATAGACAAGCTTTCGGCCACCATCTCTGACTGACATACAAACATTATTATTATTATAATTATTATTATTAATTAATATTAATATAGGGCCAACATATTACGCAGTGCTGTACATTAAATAAGGATTGCAAATGACAGACAGATACAGACAGTGACACAGGAGGAGGAGAGGACCCCGCTCAGAAGAGCTTACAATCTAGGACATATAAACATATGTATATATACTTTTTTCTTGGTACACTGTATGAAAAACTCATTAAAACACTAGGGGCCATTTCAGACCCACTGTGAGAAGAAGATTTCTGCAACAGGCTCAACCTCTCTCATTTAGGTGAATGTGGGAGGTTGGGAACCATATTTGCACATGGCTGTGGCTAATTGTGGCGCAGGTCCAAAAAGTAACAAGTTGTTTTTCTTTTTTTTTTTGCTTCATGATTGTACATTAAACCTTTGTGCTACAGCATCATGCAAATCTAGTCTCATACAACTTGCCACTCTCTAGCACACAACAGCAATATCTATATGAAGCTCAGATCATGGTCAGAATACTACTCTTATTTTACTGTTAATGGCCTAACATACGAGTATGTCCCTTATTCTCTATTTTATGGTCGAGACGTTGTTAGGGAACAAACAGGCCATGCCCCTGCAGTCATGCTATATTGCAGAGGGAAACAAAACTTTATATGAGCTTATAAATGTAGCAAATAATTAAACCAAAACCAATTTAACAGAAAACTGGCATTTAAATTGCAGAAATTTTCTGGTTAAGTATTATTGCACTTACTACCATTTAAAACATGTGCACCTAGAGGATTCAACACCAGAATGTTGCTATATGTCAGATTCACTCATTCATAAATAGACCCCATAGTATTGTTTGCCACTTCTTGTCCCCCTCCTACCCACACAATTAATGTGTTCAATAAAATAGTGTAAAATTATGTAATTGACTGTATCATCAGTCTACCATCCTTCCCAGAGTGGTCAGGTACACATTTATAATCAGTTTACAATTAACCTTCATACTGGATTTTGGGCGGCAAGTTTTTATTTTATTTTTTTTGCCAGAAGGAAGGTAGCAAAGCTAATAAAATGCTTCAGGCAGAATCAGTATTTCCCTTCCTTTAAACAAGAATTGTATGTTATTCCAGTTACTCCATTTCTTTTTTCATTATACGGAAAATAGAATATTGAGAGACTGGGTTCAAGAAAAGTGGTTTACTGCAAACTGCAGGCACAAACAGTTCACTGCATCCTATACAGATGGCTTACACAGTTCATCAGTTATGTTTAACCTTATCCTTGTTACATACTACTGTAGGTTTTCACTCTTGACCTTTAGTATTATCTTATTTTATCTATTTAGAGGCCCATGTTCATTTCAGATGTTACTATATTCTCTTGCAATATGTGTTTTTTGATCAAACACTGGAAATATAGAAATAATTTCCTCCCACGCTCCATTAATGATGCACCATTTACGGAGAAAGCATGCAGAAAAAGCAAAGTAACCTGTTATCTTGTGACAATAAATGGTAAATGATCCATACAAAAGGGAATACCCTTAACGCATAGATAACATGCTGACTGAGGATGTTACACTGTTTAGTGTTCTGAAAAATTACCTTATTTACATTGGAGATAACTATAAATGAGGATTTGCTGCATTATGTGTTGTAAAAGTCATAGTTCACAGCAGTATCTCTAGCAGCTGAGTATGCACCCTTTGTCTTTTTCATCATATATGGCTCCATATTACACTATAAATTAGAAAGTACAAAGTAAGTATGTACTTATGTTCTCTATCTCCTCCTGGAAAAATACATATTATAGTTATAGCCACAGCAATTAGCTGATAACCGGCCGTTATCTATAGAAGGTCCAGGTAAAAGACAAAAACGACTTAGCCCTAGTATTGTCTTTTATACCATTAGGGTTGCTTAAGACTTGGCAACACTGAAATCCCACTGAACACTTAAATAAAATGTATTAGATTGACTGATTGGATGAAATCACAAGTATGCTGGAGACTCAATAGTAGCCTCCATGATGGTGTGGTATTTCCATACTTGTATAACATGTAAATAACTTTGTTAATAGACTATCCTGCACTCTGGAATAACATGCATTGTGCCTGTGCTAATGGATTAAACAACTTATACTCAGCTTATGTAAGTGCAATAAGCCCAAAAACTTTCTGTCTGGCTGTCTTTACTGCTTGTGAGTGTTGGGTGTACTAAAGAAGGAGTCAGGTTGAAAAAAAAGTCTATCAATATAACAATTGAAATATAAATAAAAACCTGCACAATCAGAACCCTAAAGTAATCACAGATCACCTAGGACAGGCATTTTTGACCACAGTTCCATGGAACCCCAGGGTCTCTCCAGAGGCTGCTAGGGGTTCCCTGCACTGTGGCTGATTGACCTCCTGTTTGATTCATATTTCTGATGCCAATAGCCATCTGAAATACTCTAATGATGTTTTTAAATGTTTATAAAGGTGATATTCTAACCACCAATGTAGGGGTATTCTTTTAATCAGCCTCCTTTATACAAGGCTTTTTCACATTGACTCCCTTTAAAAAAATTTTTTTAAATATGACTTCTCCAAGGCCTGCAAATTATTTCAATGATTCCTCAGGGGTACAAAAGTAGAGAGAGGTTAAATTATGTTTCAATACTCTGATATGTACAAAGCTCTTGGTAACTAATAATGCCCTTACGATTATACTGTGATACTCATTCTTCCTCCTCTCTTTATACCACTTCTATTATCTATTATCTTCCTTTGCTAAGATATATAAGGTTTCAAGTATACCTGACCTACCTCTGAATCCTAGATAAAACTGTTTATTGAGTCAGAATTGCAGGCTTTTCTTTTTACATTCTTGAAATGCTTATATGTTTGAATACTTATATTAAGCTGAAATGCTTCATGTTTGATATTATAATATGTTGTTGAACTATTTAATATAATTTTGTAATCCATACCTGCTGAATTTGAGAAAATGTGTTTTATTTTTCCTAAGTTTTTTTTACTGTTTATATATTTGCTACTATTCAACATTGTGAATTTTCAATAAAAAAAATTTCAAGAGTGCAAAAAATTAAAAAAACAAATTTAGAGAAAGGCCTCTGGGAGGTTCAGTAAACCCTAATTATTATCTTCATGCTTTGAGACATTTCACTGTATAAATGGGCTTAATTGTTGAGCCAAGTTGTAGTTGTCTACAATTATTCTAATTAATGGGGTGAAGCACGTGCTCTGCCTATATGCAATGTTGGCTACAGCTCCACAATTGGCCACACTGTGGGCACAGCTGATGGGGTATGTAAGGAAAGCATATAACGTGCCAATAATCTATAACACTAAGTAAGATGTCTGCAACTAATATTACATGCCTCATGTAGAACAAAATGATGTTCAACAGACAGAGAAGACAAGGGCTTATGGATAATGAGCCTGATTTATTAAAGCTCTCCAAGGCTTGAGAGGATACACTTTCATCAGTGAAGCTGGGTGATCCAGCAAACCTGGAATAGATCTGATCCATGATTCAAAACCTTTGCTAAAAAAATAGCAAATGACTTTTAGAAAATCCTTTCCAGGTTTGTTGGATCACCTAGCTTCACTAATGAAAGTGTGATCTCTCCAGCCTTGGAGAACTTTAATAAATCAGGCCCAATGTGTTTGGCTCTAAAGCCCAACATAGCAGGCCTGGTTAAAAAGGCTTTGTAAATAGTCTGAGCCTACTCACAGCACTCTCCCAATGCAGAATGAAGTGGTGTGAAATAGGACACGTATGGTGCAGTGTAGCCAGTGAGCGCGGGCCAGGACATGTATAGCACATGTACCGAACAAGGCAGGGTGGAGTAGGAAACGTAAAATGCAGAGTACAGAATAGGGTGGTGTGGAACAGGGAAAATACAGCACAGAATACAACTTCATTCTTAAAATAAAACCTAGCACTAATTTTTGTATATTTGTTCAATCTGATCCAATCTTTATTCCCTCCAACCTCAGAGTTGGATAAGTGACCTGAATCTGGAAGGGGGTTTTCTGCTGCCACTCCGAGTTCTGTAAGCCAGGGGTCCCCAACACTTGGTCCACGGCCCACTAGTGGGTTGCAGCCGTCTGACAGCTGGGTGGGAGCATGGAGACCAGTGGTGGTCAGGAAGGGCGGTGCACATCCCAGCTCTGGCCGGTGCGCCCCCTCAAGCTGGGTCCTTCTCCGGACATCGCTTGGGGGGGGCCCACTGGCCAGAGCCGCAGACCAAGTCTCCCGTACGGATCGCAGGCTCAGGCAGGTGGGCGGGTTGTGTTTCTGGCTCAGACCTGCGATGGGAGAGTGGGAAGGCATTATGACGTCAGTCTGGGGGAAGTTACTTCCCCTTTGACTGACACTCAGCTTCCCCCACATGTGCGGTTCGGAGTCTGTAGATTTAGTGGTCCGCAAGCTCCAAAAGGTTGGGGACCACTGCTGTAAGCTGCCCTTTGGACATTAACAGCCCATATGAAGATGGCAGCTACCATGGAGGTGGTGTCACAGCAGCAATGGTAAAATTGTGATTTTTACTATCTTGGTACACACGGCACAGGATGGAGGGCAGCTACTAGATTTAGGGGGCACAGTTTCTGCGATTCAGCATGCACAGCCCAAGTGGACCCCCATGAAGAACCTTTTACTGATGAGGTAAAGCCAATTACAAAAGGCCAACATAATAACAATTCCTGGCAGGTACAAAGATATTTACTTCATATCTTTACTTATTAAAAAAGATTTTGAAAGCTGATGTAGGAACAAAAGTTGACAGTGATAAAAAAAGTGGAAAGGGCTGGTAACCTCAAGTTTTGGGGTTTAGAACAAATCTGTAGTTCTGCTTTAATGATGAATGCACTTTCCCATGGAGGACCACCAATAAATATCAGATGTAATCTATTCATAGATGTAGCACAGTTGTACTTCATTCCTAACACACTAGGACAGCCCTAATCTGATAATTGTATAAATGTGACAGCTCTGCCTGTGTAATTTCTTCTAATAATAAATAACTGCAGCTCTTGAAGTCAGGGGACTTCACCGTATGACTGCAGGTCGCCATGGACACCACAGCCGGGGGAGCTCACGTTCAGAGACTGCGGCACCGAACCGTCACGTGACAGCACCCTCCAGAAGCCGCGGGTGACTCAGCGCCTCTCCCAAGTGCCTCACAGCTCAGGAACCAAGCGTCACATACAGCTGTTTCCTGGGGAAGTTTTTTCCAGCTGACACCGCGCTCTATTTGAAGAGAAGACTCAAGACGGGGAAGAATTTATTGGTTGCACCAGCTTATTTAGTGAAGATGGAACGTGGACGCGGCAGATACCGGAGAGGGGGCAGCGGTGGCGGTAGAAGGCCGTACCGGGGCCGTAGTTCGGGAGGTGACAGGGAGTACGTGCATAGAGCGCACAGGGGTCCGGCCCGAGAACGGACAGAGCCCCCTGAACCAGAGAAACAGGTGAGAACCGGAAGGGGAGGGGCTTGCATAGCTCACTATTGAAATAAGAGTGTCATGGCTGCTAGCTTGCAGAGTTCATGTGCTGCTTGTATGAGGGGGCTGGTAAAAGTTTTATTTCCCAGTAAATACCCCAATGTTACCTGATAAAGTGTCTGCTGAGACATTATCCAGGTGTGGCTGTTATCTGAAGCAATGAGACAAGCTTGTCACTGCTTACTGAAGTCATATCAGTCATTATTGCTGACTGTGAGCTGGTATGGGGGGGAGCCATGGCCTGTATATAACATAGAGACCATTCTACAATGAAGTATATCCCTATAGTCCCATATCATCTATAACAAGGTATATCATTAGAAAAGTCATACAGCCACAAACAGGTGAGGCGCGTTATGAATGGTTTGTAATAAATAACAATGTGTGAAGTAAAAGTGTAGTGGGCTTCCCCCTTTTACTTTATATATAAACCACCAACCACCACAGTGACACAAACCCTTCTATTGTCAAAGGCTGGAGAGGATACACATTTTTTTGTCAGTGAAGCTGGGTGATCCAGCAAACCTGGAATGGATTTCCAAGAAAGTCATTTGGTATTTGTTAGTAAATGTTTTCAATTCTTAGCCAGATCCTTTCCAGGTTTGCTGGCTCACCTAGCGTCACTGATGAAAGTGTATCCCCTCCAGCCTTGGAGAACTTTAACCCCCCTACGGTAATCCTGAGTGTGACTCGGTGTGGATTTTACATGCTAAAAGCGGTAATCCGGACTCACACTCGAGGTCACTAAAAACATAAAAGAAAACACCTTGTTCCGTTGGTGTCCCCCCAACGTCCTGCAAGTCCTCAGGACAGGTCTTCCTCCAATCTCCAGCCGGCGACTGCAAGACCTTCTCTGGGGTTTGTCGGTGCAGGAGGGAGGAGCAGCGGGAATATCAAATAGTTTTGTATTGGATTCACTACAAAATAGCTGTATTGAGTCCAATACAAATAAATCTTTATATAATTATATATATATATATATATATATATATATATAATATTCATGCTACTGTACATTTATTTTATAGGTTTCTGTATTTATTTTTTTTACCAGATTTTTGTGTTTTTTTATTTAAAGTTTACTATTACATTTATTAAATATTGGACATATTTCGGTGAGTTATGCCTAAGAATTAAAGGCTTATAATGTAAAATATATTTCCATGCAAAAAAAATGTAACGCTTTTTGCATGAAAATACGGACAGAATTAGAACGCTAGGAAGGTTATTAAATCAGGACCATGCAGTTATGGTACAGAACCTCCCTTCCCCCATTCTTGTAAACACAGAGATGTTTAATAGACCCCTCTCTTACGTGGCCATGATACTGGGTCACAGACCTTCCCTCCTACCCATCCCTATACTCCCCCTGCAGTGCCGTACCCCCTCCTTACCATACATCCACCCCTTTGCTCCAGACTCACACCTATTGCAGTCGCCCCTTTCTATATACTTTTTAACAAGAATATAATCTGCAATATGGGATGGTGACCTGCAACTGGAAGGGGCTTCCTGAGTAGCATCAATACAGCCAATTTTCTTGCATGCTCTTTGGGAATGGGATACTGTTGAACTCCAATGGCATCTAGCAGAAACACAGGCCATGTATCTACTGTTAGACAGTGCCCAAATTGTGGTACTGTCTCTTAGGATCTGGCACACTTGGCCACTAAAAAGGCATTTTAAATGTCCTAAAATATGCAGCTTTCATTAAAGAAAGCAAAATGATTCCATGTAAAGATGCTTGTGCAGTCATATAATATTATTATATTGCTGTGCTTGTAAGATGTTTCATTGTCACATAAGTTTCAAATGAAGAGTACACGTGAAAAATAAAAAAAGGAGTTTTGTGGCAAAGAGTGACATTTAATTACAAAGTGCAAAAGAACAAAAAACTAGACCAAGTTCAGCTGATATAAAAATGTGTCCAGGCGATGACTAGACAGAGTTCAGCTGATATACAAAACTGGTAACACACAGGTAGTATAGTCTCGTTCCCAACATGTTTTGCCATGAGGCTTCTTCAGGGGATGATGGGACGATACAATACAATATAGGCTGTGTCCCAGGGCTTTCAGGGATGTGACTGAGTAGCTTGAGTGGAGGGGGGCGGGGTTGCCACTAATATTATTAATAAACAGGATTTATAAAGCGCCAACATATTACACAGCGCTGTACATCAATAGTAGCTAGGATTGTTATCCGGCAGTGGCTGTTCAAGGGTCCTCTCAGGAGGGAGGAGATTGGGCATCTGGGGGGCCCCTTAGGGTAAGCAGGTTGTGGGGGCTGTTGGAGCACATAGTAATGGAGGACTCTGGTATATTTACTTTTATTTGAATCACCCACAAACATCTGAATGACCCCTACTGGCCAATTGTGCTCCCCCCCTCCCCCGGTACTAGCCAGAACAGCTCCAACAGCCCTGCAGCTCCAATTGCAGTAGTGACTGAAACTAGCTATATACTCTTTTTATTTTTCATTTTTCACAGGGTTGGCATAAAACAAGTTGATAAACTGTTAACTGCCTAACCGTACCTGGCCATTTTAACAAACCACTGTTACATCTGATTATTTGCTTCTGTCTTCTGTTCTGCTTAGCATTAACATGAAATTAAAGAAACTGGTTCACTACACTAAAACCAATAAACTGCTGGTAACTATAAAGGGTAGGCAGCATCAGGTGCCAGCATATTCCCTTCAGCCTCCAAATCCCTGTATTCATTCTATTCTAATGGGAAAAGTTTTGGCAATCCAGTTGAAAAATGTTAGTATTTATAATCCATGTTTGGGTGAAAAGGATTTCCTTCCAAGCCCAATGACCCCTGTCTAACCCATTGCACGTGTTTTAGTTAGGCAGCCAAGTGGTCACATTACACTGGCGGTGATGTGTATATATAGAGAAGGACTGCACTGAAAGTAAACTGTAGAAGAGAAGACCCAAGGCCTGTGTATCATGCGACCATGGCCTTTGGTGGATAAAAAGTGGCTTTTAGATTTAGTTTTCTTTTTTGCCAGTAGTCAGTTAGAAAGGGGTGAGAATTAGGTGTGGGAGAGGATTTAGGCTCATCCCAGATATTAGATATTATTATAGTTTTTTTACAGGTCAATAAAGCACAAATTAGCATAATTTTTGGGCCATGTAATCAACACATTTATTGGTAGCCCCTAAAACAGAAAAAAATACCCTAAAGCATTTAGCTTGAATAACAGATTTTCTTTTAGAGTTTTAAATTAACAAACATTTTTAAAGTAATAACACAAATGAACAATGAAAGATGTTGGGCCCCTTAAGATTATATTTCACTGCGCAACCTTTAAAGGCAACCACTGTGAACGTGCAATTCGTGTACCTCTCAATGAGAGTTCTGCACCTGATAATGAATAGTTTGGCACACTCTTTCTGCTCCAGCAGTGTTGGTTTGAAGGGTGCATTATTTTTACAGATCTTTAATAGGATTTAATTCAGGCCCGTAGAAGGTTTATTTATTAGCCATTATTGAGTTCTTATACTTTTGTGTTTTGGGTCACTATCTTAAGGCATCCAAGACCTCTGACACAGCTTTTATGACACAAGGCAGTACATTTTTGCTCCAGAGTGCCTTGATAGACTTGAGATCCTATTGTTTCCTGCACAGACCGGAGGCACAAACACAGCAAAGCAGCCCCAAAATATAAACAACGTTACTCATATTTTACAGTAGGCATTGTGTTTTTTTATTTTATTGTTGTTTTGAATTGCCAAAAAAAGGTTTGTTTTTTTCTGTATCTGTCATATCACTAATATGGCTTGTAAATATGCATTTTAGCAAATTCCAGTTTGGCTTTTTTATGGTTATCTTTCCATAGAAGAGACCTTCTATGTATTTCATAGAAAAAATAACAGATGGTGCAGTCAGACTTTGACTTTGCTAGCCTTCTGCCCATTCTGGATTCAATTTTCTTGCAATAGCATCCATTCAGGATGGCTACAGTCCCATGGATCCTAAAAAGCGTTTTAATATTTGCTACTGGTGTCACAGCCAACAAGCTAAATGGTATAGCCATTGTCTCTAACACGCTTGTTTGGTCCTTGTTTAATGGGAGAAATGAGATGAAGAAGCAAAGTGACATAATCTGAATTACTGGTTGCACGTGAAATACTAAATAAAGAAAACAGTTTGAAAAAACACTCTAAACTAATTATCAAAACAGTCCTAGCAGCTGCAGGGGAAGCCGGGATGTGCCAGGTTTTCTGACAGCAGGCAACAGCAAACAGGTGGTAAGTATGTTTTTTTTGCAGAAGGGAGACTGCCTTTACCTTTTTGCAATAAAGACCTGATTGCAATTTTTCAAAGTGGAACTTGAGTTCCGCTTTGGGAAGTGTAAAACAAGCAAGTGTGAAGAAGCAATGCAACTTAGAGGGAAAGAGTTCCAATTCAGTATGAAATGTTTTAACTGTGTGTCAATGTGTGTAGGATGTTTCCCTATAAAGATCTTTAATGTCTGGTGGAACTTTTGCGAATCTCCAGAATACAACACTAAATCTAATGGTAACCCATCAATATCCAATCCGCAGAGAGTCCTCCTTGCTTTTTACACTTTCTTGGTTCTTCTCTTTATTTCTACCTTTCTTAGCTTTCCTTACTGTCCCCTCAGTCTCTTTTTCTTCCCTCTTCTACCTTCCCCCTCATTGCTCAACCCGATGATACAATGACAATTCAAATGAAGTGAGATTTTCACCTAGGTAATCCTTGAACTTTGTCATATTATCTCTAGTTTCTTTCGTAAACTGAATTCAGTTCAGGACTTTTTGACTCCACAATTCTTTTTTTTTTTTTTTTTTATCATTTTATCATTATCTTCAAAAAAGGCACAAATATGTGCTATAAATTGTATAATCACCTACCTATTGTTAACTGCTTTTGTTTAACTATACAGATTGCCCCCGAATTAAGGACATCCGACATACGGACACCTCCTAGATATGAACAGGGCTTCCTTGCTCACTCGTATGCAGGACGGAGGCTTGAAGGGGGGAGGGGGCAATTTGCATGACTTGCAGAAGAAATCTTTTGCTAAACACAGCTGAGGTTGTGGCTGATCCTAAGAGTTGTGCTGATCTTTAACATCTTGTAACTCTTTAATGACCAAGACAAACAAACTCAGCAGTTGTTTCTTTTTCATACCAAAGCACAGCTTGCTCCAGAAGTTAATGAATGTCTAGGTTCCATATAGGTTTTTTTTTGCTTTGTGATTAACTCACAGTGAGGATTTTATACAGTAACTGACACCAAGCTGCCTAATAATATGTTGAGACAAACATCTGTCCTAATAGCATTTAATAAAATAATGTACCTATTCTGACTGACTGACCTGTTCTGACATACAAATTCAACTTAAGAACAAACCTACAGTCGCTTTCTCGTATGTAACCCAAGGACCTGTATTTGAATATTCTGTTATTGTATATAATTTTTTATATCATTATTATACTGTTGGAAATTTATATTGAAATTATAATAAAGCTTATTATAATAAAGATCTTTAGTGTGTTTAGCATTATGAAGTTTTTTAATAGGAGTGGGAACACCTAGATTCCAAGGTTGATAGGAACCAGGAATTATGGCAGCGGCATCTTACTACTCGTAAGACTCATTCCCCCAAGTTCTATGTGAAATGTAAGTGTCTTTTGCTGATTTGTCTTATTTATTTGGTCAATTCTTGTAAGTATATAAAAGCAAGCATTAGCAATATTTGGTTTAATGGTAACTTGATAACTAATTGCATGTATTGTTAGTGATACATTTTATTACTGAACACAATATTGCTTTTTGGGCAGAAATGAGAATACACCAGTGAATAATTAGCCAGATAAAGGGGTGGATCGCATGAATATGGTCACTAGATGTCACTGTTGTCCAGTGTTTACAAACCCCAATGTAGACCTGTGGCTGTTTGTTTTGCAGCTGTTGCTGTCCTTATCTGATGTATGTTATTAATAATATTATTAAACAGGATTTATAAAGTGCCAACATACTACGCATACTTTCTATAATATAGATGTTTCCATATAATTCACTGTTCTGCCACCATCAGCTGTTGTTGTTTTGTATCCGCTATTGTAAAGAATCGTTTTGATCTGTGAGCACAGCGCTGTTTGTCATTGCTTTTATCTGCCTATTCATGACACCTATCATGAGGATAAAGGTCATATATTTTTGGTTTGCTTTGAAATAGACATTAAGTGCAGTGTGTTTCCTAGATTTATTACAATTGAATTACAAGTAATTTAGGCATTTATTATTTGTGTACAGCAACTGCTTGAAAGGTTTTGAAAGAACCATGGGCATTGCAGGTTACTAAAATGGCTGTTGTTTATGACACAGCAAAACAAATTATCAGAATTTTTTGTCATATGTAAATACCCATGGATTAAACTCTATGTGTTCTATTTATAAAACAGGGAATCAGACATTTCCTTGTGAGAATCTTCCATATTCATGTGTTCAAAGACAGTAATTGATTCTCACAAGGGAATGTTTGAGTGAATGACAGATTCCCTGTTTTAGAAATAGAGCCTTATAAGTCATAGTTTCAGGGTAGGATAGCAGAATGTAACTTGTGTTAGAAATGCCAGGTGATGTCATATATGATGTTAGGATGATTTGTGTTAAAAGATCACAAATGTTAAAGAGTAACTATACTCCGGGGGTGTCCAGCACCGGGTCCTGCGTCGCCTCGGCATCCCTCCCGGAGCCGGCACTCCCAGCGCCGCCATCTTCGTCTTCTCTTCGGGTTCTTCATCCTACGTCACCCGACCCAGGCACAAGATCAGGTGACGTAGGATGACAAAAAGGCTCATTCTCTGCATGCCCAAGATGCTCGGGCATGTGCAGAAGGAGTGCCCAAAAGCCTTCTGGGATGCCTGACGTAGGTGTCCCAGGAAGCTTTGTGGTGCCATTCATTCTCAACCGCCTAGGCAGCTGAGAATTAGGGGGCGGTGCTGCATCCTTTTTTTTTTTTTTTAAAAGGGTGTTGCCACTTAAAAAAAAAAAAAAAACAACAGAATTTTTACCTTACATAAAAAGGGTTCTCTACCAATCAATTCTGAGTATGGGTACACTTTAAGTATCTAGTTAACAGTTTAATCTGCAAGTATAACTTTGCCTGTTATGTCATATACTTGACTTTAAGGTTTATTGTAGATGCTGTATGTGTTTGTGCTGTTTTTTTTCTGTGAACTTAATGTTGTTAATGACTGAACATTAAATTGGCACCCTGCTACTGACTAAATGTAAAGTGGCTTCCAACCTGAGTTTCATATTTTTTTTTCATCTGCACTAAAACTTTCTGTACATTACTATAATTCAGTAATCACAGTCATTATAAAAGCTGTTCCTTAAGAGGGCTCCAGAGAGCTAGTTTCCAATTCTTTCACCAGGTCTCCCAGTGGAAGCAGATTTTATTGTTCCAGCTTTGTGGCTTTCATGACATTGAAGTTTTTAAGACTGGTAGCACTGTCATAACCTGCAGGGCTTTGTGCTGAAGCAGCTGGCCGCATAACTCATTCAATGTCACTAAATAAAGCAGCTACCCGTCTAGATTTCCAAAGCAGAATTTGTTCTTGATGAGTATGTCGCTATAGGTTTGTATCCCATGTCACAAGCATTTTTTTTTTTAAATGCCTATACTGTGCATCTTTTTTATTGACCCGTCTTCTATAGAATGCACATGCCTAGTTTAAAAGCAAGAATCTGTAAAGAGCTGCAGTGTAACCAGTTAAATTAACTGTGACAGCAGAAGCCTTATTAAAGACACTTTAAATATACAGACTAGTCACAATTAAAAACTAACCCTTGACCAGCGTACAGAAAGCACAGAACGCCTGTTCAGTATTCTCTTTTATCCAGAGATAGTTGAATGTATCCTACTACCTTTGTTGGCAATAATCCCCCTTCTTTTGTAATTTTGTACTTTTCCCATCTAATGTAGGGTCTCCTTGTCAGAATTTAAACTTCACCCTATGAGGTGCTAGCTGGATTCTACCTGCAGGGTAATATAGATAACTTAGACTGAGACAAATGTCTGGTATCCAAGAAGTAAAAGCACAAATGACCTATATTGTACTGTAATAAAGTCAAGTCCTTGGATCCAAAAAGCATTACCTTCCATGTTGTTTGTAGCTAGTTCAGCTTCTGTATTAGGAAAACACTTCAGCCTGCATTTTGTGTTATGGGTCAGTAATCACTGAAATTAGTGATGTTTTCCAATAAACATGACCACCAGGGAACTACCAATAACCTCCACATAACATCTCAACTTCACTACTACTAACATTTTTAGATTTACATTTTAAGAAATTCAAGCCATATGTGTGCATCACAAAAATGTATTTATGCCGGTTTAGTTATAGCTACCACGTTTCAGTTTTCATGAGTTCTACAATAAAGGCGGCCAGTATATTATTTAGGTTCTGCTGATCTGTATATAATTGTAGGATACCCTAAGCCTTTAAACTAACCTTTATCATCAGTATTATTCCAGTACTATTAGCTGCCTCTTTTGCTCTGTTGTGTAGCCTTAAATATTATTATTTCCCCAGATCTCCCCTTCCCCCCAGCACATCTGAGTAATCTAGTTAGCTTTCCTCATGGAAACAGCAATATTGTCTGTCTTAATATGCTACATAAATTATTACGTTCTGTCAGACAGAACTGAAAATAATTACATTCCTTCAATAGGCAATCCTATAACAAACAGTTCTAATATTTGTGTATAGGTGTGTAATCGTTGTTAAAATGACATATGTTTTATTATGTTATTATACTCCTTATATTGAATCAAAGTAAATAGCAGCTCAAGGGTATGTTGTGGTATAGGCAGCATTGGAGGGTCGGAGGTCTACCTGAACATCATTAAAACAATCAAGTATTACTGGGGTGCATCACCCTTTTTTTAAGAAAAAACCTATCAAGGTGCTGTTAAGTAAGATTAGTAGAGTCAACCAGTGGTCACCTACTCAGGCCACCCCACAACCCCTCCTGTCCTGATACACACATCCCTAAAACATCTCCTTTCTACCATTTATTTGACTTTACAGCCCAGGAAGTTGAATACGACATACCCACAGATCAGCCACTATGGTCATAGGGACTTTCTCCCCTTGCTCCTTCTGAACAATCACAACTTGCTTTCTGAAGAAGAGAGCAGTCCACTTCCTTGTGGCTCCCTTCTTATCCCCAGTGTTGGTTTCAGCTGCCAGTAGTAGAAAATCTATGACAATCTGACAGGAGTAGTAATGCTACATTTGCTATCCTTTTCATCAGGGCTGTACAAACAACAACAAGAAACCAGGTTGTGATCTACCCATCAAGTGTCTATCTATCATCAGTAGGTAGGTCCGGACTGACCACATATAAATAGTGTAGAATGCCACATTGTAAAAAAATAAAAACTCAAAGGAGTTTTGAGTCTTTGTTTTCCTTCCTTGTCCCTACCGTTGCTGCTTTGTAACTTTTGTATGTTATTTAAATCTAATAAACAGACACATCTGCATTTAAACCTATAAGTGAATATACAGATTCAGCATACTTTTGGTACATAACTATCAGATCACTGTTGAAAATAAGTAAATATCCACTGATTGAGGATTAGCTATTGGATCTTTATTACTGCCTGAACACAAAACATATATATAAAGACAATAGTTGTGTAGATAAGTTGTATGTTAGTTAAAAATTAAGAAACTTCATTTAAATAGAATTAGACATGGTCTTAATGGGGTGGCGGGTGCAGCAGTCCAACTTGTTGAGGTCTCTACTACGCTTTACAGTGGGCATTCTTGGGGGGAGTGGATAGGGATGACCTAAATACTGCTCTTTTACTGTCTACTGTTTGTAAGACCAAGCTGGAGCAGCGCCCAGTACTTAATTGTAATGACAGGTGTGTCAGGATAATAGGACTGATTGAACAGAACTCCAGATCCTTTGGCAGACAAAATAGGTAGTTCTTTAGTTTTTCGAGAAATATCCGCAAATTCTGCAGAGATCCTGAGTTCAGTTCACTGGCAACTTGAACATAAATAAGAAGGATGAAGGCCTTACACATTTCAGAAAGAATGGTTAGATCTCACAAACCTCCCTAAAATATTTGTGGTTTTCTTATGGTTAACCTGAATTTTTGTATCTTTTGGATCTCACAAACAATTAAGTAGTGAATGAAGTGTAGAACAATACTCCATGATATAAGTATAGAAAAATAAGTATACGAAGTATAGAAAAAAATTCAATTATCTTAGCCAGAATCTGGAAACTTTTAGCCAGTTTCCCATCACTTGCTCCTCTAAGCACAAGAAGAAACACTGGTTTAGGCCTAATCGAGCTCATAAGTAGCAAAGAATAAAATATAGTAACAAAAGCAAGTCTAATCACTGGCTGTATGCTTGTTAAGGAGAATATTGAGTATTAAAGGCAGTGCTAACATTTAAAATGAGCAATGGCAGCCTTTACATTTTACTAATCCTACAAACTGTTGGATATACAAGATGAGATAATTAATATTATTTGTTTGATTGTCTTGGAAAATAGATAATTCAGCCCAAACAGAACACTCACAAGGGTTCTATATTAGACACAGTTTTCATGTTTAAAGATCTAAGGCTCCATTTTTTTTGTTAATGTAGGGACAGCGTTAGACCAAACTGTTGTAGAATACATCATTTCTTTATTACATCGAAATATTTTTAGTAATTCTGTATAGTAATTTTAAAATTACTATGAAGACATTTCACACAAATGATCATTTTTTTTAATTATAGGCCTACACTATTTGCAGACATTATACTCTAAAAGTAGATTACACTAGCCTGTGGATTCGGAAGCAATTATTGTGTAAATTGCCCTGTTAAACTATTCATAGACTGCATAATTGATTTTATTTATGCTTAAATGTATGACCTCAGATAATGCTAATCACTGCTCATATACTAGAGGGAGAATAGAACATTGGGTCAAACAAAAATTGCAACAACATAGCATGTGGCCATTTCTATTTTGCCACCTATAAAGAAAAAAATTGAAATATTGTAAAGATTTTGTAATAAAGCAATTTGACTATTTGTTGAACAGTGTAAAAGAGTATACTTTGGGCCTGATTTATTAAAGAAGATCCAGCAAACCTGGAATGGACATTTAAAAATCAATTGCTATTAATTGGCATTTTTTCAATCCTGGACTAGATCCATTCCAGAATTTCTGCATCACCTATGGTATCCCATGATAGTCTATTTTCTCCAGTCTTGGAGATCTTTGATAACTTAGGCCCTTTGTATCAAGTGTCTTGGCTAATCCTATGCATATTGCATATTTACCTTTCCTTTAATATGTGAATATTATTGTATATTATCTGTAATCACAAGTGTGAGCAGCACCTTTTATATTGGGTGTAAAATTACATATATATACATATATATATATATATATATATATATATATATATATATATCAGGGTTCTCCCCAGGCCCTTTCAGCTGGGCGCACCACCCGGCACTTTTCAGCACCCACCCGACAGTTTTTGGGTGGTTACTAAAGAGTTTGGTCACAATACAGGGGCTGCCACCCACCTACAAATTCTTCCCACCCGGCTTAAAAAAAATTCTTGGTTCAGCACTGTATATATATATTTAGTTTGCAAAAAAAAAAAAAAAAACCACTGTAAAAAACACCGAACTATAATCATTTGATTATTCCCTAAACCCAATGTGCATGTTTACTTTTATAACATAAACCTTTTTCTCCGCTATATTTTCATAAAATCTCAAAGCATACTACATGGTGTGCTTTAAAAGTACAACTTTACAGATAAAGCCCACCATAAATAATCATATTTAGTTGCCTTCCAAGGCTTGAAATAGTCTACTACAGGAGTTAGAGGTTATTTTGTGAACATACCTGTATTATTTATTATTTGGTGCCATTCATCTTTGCAGGAACAAAATTATACAAATCTTCAATAATGGAATAATGTTCTTTTTAAAGGATGTGGATGATGCTGGTGAGACCCAAGAAGTGAACAATGATCAGTCTTCTGGATTCTCTAGAAGAAAGATAGTTTCCAATTGGGATCGCTATGAATCCACAGAAAAAGAAACAGAAAATGAAGTGCTGCAGCGCGGGACAGATTACAATGTGCTTCTCAGCTCAGCAGGTTGGTGCTTAGAACTTTATAAATCTCAAACTATTTGTCCAAATATTTTTATATATATTTTTTTTCCATTTATGTCCTTTTTTTTGGCTTATTTTTCTTTTCTGGCGGTTGTAAATGGTTTTTCTAGTCCCCTAAATATTGATTTTTTTTAACACTAAATGAATTGTTGTGTTGTGCATTTCTGACGTGCGTGGGCAGAGGCTGGCATTTACCTGATTGCTTGCCATGTGCTCAAGGGATAAATGAGCTGAAAGTGTGCAGATTTTAGAAGAAATATTCTTTGTTATTTTGAGGAACTAGTTAATCCCTTGATAGCTACAAAAAAACTAAGAGTAACAATATACTTTGGTTTGGCAGAGCAGCTGCAAGAAAACAATGTGTTTGTGGGATGTTGTATCGGAAATAGCTCAAATAGCTTCAAATATCTTTGGATAGCATCATGCTGCACCTTGAGGAATAATGAAGCCTTGTTTACTGCCCAGCACCGACTTTTCTATCATTGGCAGGCTGATGTGAACATGAGCATTAAGTTGGTCATTTATATATTAAAAAGTCCCTGTTCTCCATTCATAGTTTACTTGAAGGACTATTTTGTGTTTTTTTTTTATTAATATTATTTTATGGTATTGTTTATGTATTTAGGAAAACAGTCACATTAGGTGGCAGGCCCCTTTGGGAAAAGCAAGTGCCTTTGCAGTCTCATAATACTTATTTTTTCTAATTTGTAGTTTTAGAAAAATGTCCAAGAAGCCATCATTACCAGTCAACAAATAAACAGAATGTACCAAATCAGTCCAATGCTTAAAATACTTTTTCATACCCACTCCTACAAGGCTTCTCAGTTCACTCATATCGGTTGAGCCAACCAATATTTTTCATACAATCGGGCTGTTTCTAAGCATAGGAAAGTTATCCATTGTCTTTTTTTTAAGAAATCTATATTGCTTTAAAAATCCTTTGTTGTATAATAAATTATTTGTAAAATGGATTTTTGTATTGAAAGGTAAACAAAGAACTAAACTGACCCTGTCTAATGTTAAATAGCATAAAAATGTTTTCTCCACCCACATCTAATCTTACTTTATTTATACTACAGTCTAATCTTACATTTCACACTTTCATGTAAAGCTTGCCAACAATCCTAACTATGAAATGTTCATATTCATATAAAACGATATAAAACGATACAAAACGATAAAACGATATAAAACGATACTATTGCAGCAAAACTAGCACTGGTAATACAGTGGCACCAAAAACAAAAGTTACCAAACAAATCTATTCTCTGATGTGGAAAAAACACAAACATGGTATGCATAAAAACAGTGCCACAAGTTGTAGCTTGTACTTGTACAAGTAACTAGGGTTGCTTTGATTGAACACTTTGGAATTCATAACCCTTTTTCCAAGATGGAAGAATAGATTATTATTATTACACAGTATTTTTATAACACCATCATATTACGCAGCGCTGTACAAAGTCGATAGTCGTGTCACTAATTGTCCCTTAAAGGAGCTCACAAGCTAATGTCCCTACCATTGTCATATGTCATTAGTATAGTCTAAGGTCAATTTTGAGGGGAAGCCAATTAACCTTACTGCATGTTTTTGGGATGTGGGAGGAAACCTATGTGGTTGGACTCTGCTTATTAGTGTCCCCACACTGACTTAGTCCATTGTTGTTCATAACGTGTCTGCCTGCACCATCAACATCATTACCTGGCTGAATTTAGAACCATTTGGGCAGACAGTGAATTGATCTCAAACAAGCACAGTACTACATCTCTGCTACAGACAACTATTGTGTTGTCAAGATATTGTACCTTTAGGCTAACCTCAAAGTAAAAATAACCATTTACCTTTGCAATGGGTTGTCCTCCCAATTGCTGGGGTACATGCCCATTTTGTCTAGATTAGATATAAAACTATATACTTTACCTGCTACCCGTAATCTGTACTAAAGGGAAAGACATGGTGGTTTTCTCCTAAAATATCAATCCTTAGACAAAATAAACCATGCAGTGGGGAGGGGGACCCATCACAAGGATATATAGTATAGGTAAAGTAATACCAATTTGTGTTGTTTTTCTATGCCCCTTCTCAATACATTCTGTCCTAAGCAAACCTGTATTGGTAAGATAGGTAAAGAACAAGAAGGAACCTTAAAGAAAATATCAGGTTTTGTCTTGAATTTATGGTATGTATCCGTTACACTGAAAGTAGTGAAACTTTTGAATTAGCCTGATAACAAGGCAGGTATCACTTTAGAGTTCACCAGTGGCAGGGCCTCTCTTTACATGTTTCCTTTAAAATGGCTATGCATTCCTGTCTAAAGGTGTAAAATCCTTTTTTCTGTTCTTAGCTATTTCTCTGTTTGCAGGATAAGTATATGCAACAATAAGCTGCCATTGATATTCTTGTTTCAGGAAAATGGCATGAAATCTGCTGTCTCTTTCAATTGCCGTCAGCTGCATTGAATACTAAATTTAGATGATGTGGAATCATCCTCCTGCTTCAGGATTTTTTTTTACTGTGTCTTATGGGGTTAGGTTGGCTCCAGCCTTCCCTCTGGTGTGTGTCATTCCTTTTAACGCTTCTGTGTTTGATTTTTGGTGAAATTTTGTGACAGGACATGGCTGCCCTGTATTGGAGAGTGTAAAAACCTTGCCAAGTGTGTCATCAAGAATGTGGGCATTGTAAATTCAAGATAACCATGTCATGCACCTGAGCAGTGAGCTAAAAACAGATACCAATTATGTTACTGGCTGAGTTTTAAAGTCTAGAATCCGTCTATTTTTCAAAACTAATCCTTCTGTTTGTGAGCCCACTTTCACAAGTGGCGGTTTTCCTTATAGCAAGATAAGTTAAAGCGTTCAAACTAGTTTGGTAATACGTGTTAAGATTATTATTCTATTATTAATTTTATCCAAGGCTTTATTTCTCATACCTAGATTTACACCCCTTTACGATTGTATTTTTTTTTAAAAAAATCTGCTCCCTTAAGAAGGTGTTTGTGCCTTCTTCATAATATCCTCCTTCCTTTCCCTTCTACATTAGAGTTTTAACAAAGCTAAATGCTTCCTAGCTGTCAAATCTTTGACAGTTATCCTTTAGAAACCATTCAAGCACTGTCTCTATTGTGCTTTATTTCTGCTCTCTTTCAGTTTTTTATAATGATCTGCCCAGCAAAACCAGTGCCTTTACCAATTTACCAAGTACCAATATTAATTGTTTAAATTAGAAACATTTCTTAAACACCTTACTATATGATAAACACTTTTAAATAAAAAACTCAGAGTCCCAAATAAAAATGGCAAGTCTACTTTTATAAGGGTTTGAATGTGTGTTTTTTATCTCATGTTTGCTTTGTGCATTTTACTTATTTTTAAAACATTTAAATTTTTGTTTCATAGTCACAACCATGAAATGGGAGCAATCCTGTGTGTGAATTTCTTAGGGCTCAGTTCACACAAGTGCTCTGTAAAATGTTTGTATTGCTGTGTTATGCTAAAATGAAAATAAATTTTAGTGATGGTCAGTGTTGACACTTTTATCTTCATAGAGTGTAATTGCTTCCCTGGATGGGATCCCAGTTTCTGAAGTGGATCATCTTTTTGAATGAGCATTAGTTTTTTTTTTTACTTCTTTTTAGTGCATACATTTATCAATTTGGAAAGGGTTCTCTAACAATTGTTAAACAATTGATAAAAAAGCAATAAATACAACTTTGTTTTTCTTTTTGTTTTTTTTATTTTAAAATGTAGGCATTACTGGTTTACATGCTGGCAATTACAGGCTGGTCAATAGGGTAGTGTCAGCTTTCTGGACATGAGTTCTTCTTCCTAAAAGCAGACCCCATCTTCAAATTGCTTTACAATGGCTGAGCTTTGGCATTGATAAAATGCTCTGTATGTTGTGTTTCAAACAACATGGCATTATAGCACAAATCAGCAAATTTCAGAGTCTAAGGTTTTTTGTATAGACTTCATAGCCCGGTTTACAGACATTTTATTGGTAACCAATGCCAGTACTCCTATAGGTTGACTTCACGCCCAATGTTAGTCAACCCACTTCCTGTTAGCCTAGGTCATGCTGTTCACACATTGCAGTAGTATAGTGTAAGCCTCATCATGTCATCCATAGCAATATCTGTCCCTAAATTCCCTGCATGGACATGATCCCCTCCTCTGATTAATCACAAAGGGTGGCAGAGGATTTGGGTGCCTCCTCCTGGCTCATGAGGATCTTTTGCAGCCCCTATATTGACCCCACAAGAGCTAAGAAGAGGCATTTCACAATACCATGTCATGATAATATTAATAATAAAAAAGTGCCAAAAGACACATGCGGAAAGGAGAAAGAGAGTTTTAAGGATAAAATAGGATGCTTACTAAAGTTCAGGGTTATATTTAGGATTTTTTTTTTAAATACAACAAATTTTACACAACTGTTAGTGTAGGCTGATATAACTAGTGGGAAATAGCGATGCATTTGATTGTCTCTTAAGAAGATGGATTTTACTAATCAAATGGCTAATACCCAGATAGCTACAATTCTAAATAGGATATGTAAAAGTAATACAGAGGTTAGGTTACAGCAAGTCAAACCAGACAATTGTGCAAAACCAAATAAACAAAAATCTATAAGAGGTATATATATTTTAACAATGAACTTTGGGGAATTAGTAAAATTTTTTACCTTTAGTGGGGTCCCCCTAACAATGCAAGACTTAAATGAACTTTTAGGTTTGGAGTACCTGTTAAAAGCAATTTTGCTTACCTTATCCTTTGCTCCCTTGACATAAGGCACACTTGTCCTCTTTCTGGCACTACAGGTTGTTTCCAGACCTTTGTTAACATCACTTACAATGCAGAACTAAAGGTCCTGAATTGTAGGTGTTAGTGTCAGGCCTGAATCATTATGAGCTTCAATCCTTTAGTGATGGGGAGCCCCACTGCAAGGGCATCTTTTCTGAGCGTGTTCAAATCATGTAGGCATTCTGAACAGTACTGGCTTGACATGCAGCTTGATTTGTGCTAAAGCCCATGTACAGAGGAATATGTTTAAAAAATGTTAAAAAAAAGAGAAAGAAATTGCAGTTTTTGGGGTAAACTCCAACATAATTTAACAAGCAAGCAATTATTTTTGGTAAAACATGTTTGCATTTATATTAAAAGTGGGTTGTAAAAGAGAAAAAAAGCGGTCTACAGAATAGCCATTACAGCTGGTAATTGTAAAGTAGCAAGGAAATTAACCCTTTCTGCTTGGAAACTTGGGGTTCCAGGTTTGAATCATGGCAAGAACAAAAATATGCTGGAATTTTCCCCATGTTTGAGTTTCCTCTGGCCATTCTGGCTTCCTCCCAAATTCCAGAAAACATACTGCCTGATTATTGGGTCTCCTCTAAAAACAACTGACCTAACAGACTTAGACTTTGATCATAGCAGGAACATTAGATTGTAAGCTCTCAAAGGAACATTTAGTGACTTGACTTGTAGACTTTGGACTTTGTAAAGAGCTGCGTAATATGTCTGCCCTACACAAATACAAGAAAATATAGGTAATAATTATGGAATAGTGTCCAAAGTCATAGACAAACTTTATGAAGTGTTAGTAAAGTGAATATTTTGCTTTTTTAGTTTTTGCAGGCCATTGTATAGCAAATAGTGATAGGTGAGTTGTTTTGTATTGTAGAAAGATGTTTTACTGCTTATAAATCTTCTTTGCCTCTGATTGTTCGCTACATACCCACATCATACAATTGTGAACACTAAAGCTTTTTATTTCAGATATGACCTAATATGAGGTTCATTTATAAAGCAGTGGTATGGTTGCACCATCACTTAAAAAAATGCACATTTATGAGCAACAGTGATGTGCTTTTTTTAAGTGTTTTCTATATTGTGCCAGCTTGGGGATTAAGAAACTGGCACAGGTGAACAGATTCAGTTTAAACAATGGATCAGACAGAGCTCTGTGAATAAAGAGATTCCGGGCATGTGTTTCAATCACAGACCTCTCTTTGCTCTGATATAGCTTGTGAAGCTTAGGTCTCTGATTTTATTTAAATGTGTTAAATATTCTATTTAAATGTATTTAATTTTCTATAAACCAACCATCTCTAAGTAACGTGTTCCCTTTTGCCTAGCAGGGAGTAGGGAAATAGCATTGCAGTGACCAGTGGTAGATCATAGTGTTTTTTTTTTTTTTTTAAATAAACCTGTTAAAAAGAAAAAACTTTTAAAAATACTAGTAGCCTGGCAGTATCTGGCACTAAACTGGAATAAACATGCACCTAGAAGAGTAAGCGTGAAGTCTGCACTCTTGATCTGCATATGAAGTACAATCAGTAACTTGAAAAATATTATTCCTTTTATAAAAATGACAGCTACAGTTTTCTGACAAAGAGTCAGCACTAAAAAAGATAAACAAGAAAGAAGGGGTTTTTGTCAGCACTGGCAAGCCTCATGCTTCCCTTTTATACATTTGTCCTTTTAGCTATTGAAATAGGTTTCTATAGGAAACAGCTTAGTAGAAAGACTTTTGGAAGCAAGCTCCTATTAGAATTGAAGAGAATTATAAATGGGTTGTAATAAAAATTAATAGGCACATTTCCTTTACAGTGTTGCTATACATAGGTAATACATTGAGCATATTTATCCAAATCTGACATTCAAATGGACTGAGTACACATATAGAATCCCTTACGTTTCTATTCCTGTTAATACATCTTTTGAGTGTTAGGCAGGAAGACTAGATTGGATGTATTCACTTCTTTGTAGTCATATATTCTTCTTGTATCAAATGTTTTGTCCAGGTCACATGTGGAGTTTGTGTATAATACTGCAACTATAACATTCAGTATAGTAACCACGTTTTTCAATATCTTTCCTATCCAATTTAAGAAGCTTTAGTGAGGCCACATGTCCAATACATTAAACCAATAAAAACAGAAGTCAGCAATGTTGTTAGCCATATTTATTCTGGCTATTTACACTCTCATCCTATATTTGCAAAGTTAGCTAGAACTTGCTTCAGTGTAAATCTTATTTAGATTTTTATTGCTATTACTGTTATTGCATCTCAATACAAAAATGGACAAAAGTAAACTTTTCTCCCCATGGAGAATGTGCCTATTTGTACTACTTGATTTGTACATTATAACTGTTTGAGTTAAGTTTTGGTGTACACTTTGTATACACCGGTTTTGAGTAAAAGCCTTTTAACAGTGCTAAGGCTATGCATAAGCCTTTGAAGCATGCAAATCTATTTCTAAACCTAGAGACTGCATTGCTTGTGACAGAAAATATTATTCTGGAGATGATGCGATGATTGCCTTAAAAAATCAGAGGCTAATGATAATAAATTAAAATTCAATTTGAACTTAATTAATTTGCCCCAGGGGGGCAGTACGCACATTCCCAGTGTATTAGTGAGTTCAAGGCATCATTAAGTCTGAATGGCCATTGCTGTCATAAGTAGACAGCTGTTTCTTGATTTCTTATGATGGCTCAGTCTTTTTTTTCTTGGTGCTTAGTGAGTTTTTCCAAGAAAAAAAAACAAAAAAAAAAACATTAACGTTTTTTATTCTTATTGCATCCACAACAGAAGAAACCGATGCCTTTTAAAGCGGCGGTAACTTATGATATAAACAACAAGAATAACTCCTTATTGCCCATATATTTATCAACAACTACATGGCCAGGATTATGTTCCTAGCAGTAATATTGATGTGAAAAATCTATAGGAGCAGAGGGGAAATTTCTGCTTAAAGAAATATAGTGCAATGGGCACTAAAGCTGAACTAAACAAAAAAAAAAACCTTTACTCCCGCAGATCCCCGATTCTTTCGGCGCTGTCCTGTGATCCAACTTTGTCCTGGTGCAGAGGATCCACCAGGCGCCTCCATCTTCCACTGTCTACATCACTCAATCTCGCACTGTGCAGACCCAAGATCGGGTCATGTAGCCCAGTGTTTTTCAACTTTTTTTGAGCCACGGCACATTTTTTTACATTGAAAAAATCCTGCGGCACACCACAAATCAAAAATGTTACAAAATGACACTGTAGCTAATTCTTTTGTCTCTAAGAATAAACAAGAAAACTGTTACCTACTGCCACCCACTGACATGGAAGAGTATTACATTACTCTGCCAGTCACTACAGCACAGACACTCGACAATGGTAATTAGATAGATTCCCACGGTACACCTAAAGATCTCTCATGGCACACTAGTGTGCCGCGGCACAGTGGTTGAAAATCACTGATGTAGCCTACTTTAAATGGGAAAAAAAGGAGTGCCGATCTCACTGGGCATGCATTTTTTCCCCTATTACAAGAAAAAGCCCCTTCTGCGCATGCCTGGAATCAGAAAAAGCAGCCAGGCTTGCGCTCCTATTCCAGTCCTCTTTTGGAATCTGAATGATTTCAATCAATAAAAGCACAGATTTAATGCATTATTCGCTAAAATAAGCAAATAAACAGTTGCATTTACCAAAAAAACAAAAAAAACTATTGACCATATATTTACATTGACTTGTGTGGAGCAATAAAAGCAAAGCATAATATGAACGTAACTGATCTTATATGCCCATGTACATTAGCCTTAAAGCTCTATCACTCATGCAGATGAATAAAGCCTATGTGGAGAGGAGGGCTGCATCAACAGGACACAGCACGTGGCTTTGTCTAAATAGACCCCATATCTGATTTTCAGAAAGAGAAAACAAGCAATATCATCTTTTAGGAGGGATTCATCTATTAACCACCTGGGCGTTACACTGAGTCTAGATTTCTGTTCCAAAAGCGTTAAAGTTTTTCATGAAATTTTTTTTTTAAATTGTAGACCTGTAACTTACAGAAATATGTCCGAACAGGGGTTCTAGTAGATATCATGAATGGTTATTTTTATATTATTCACAATAGTGTGAAGTAGGTGTGGTTTCATAATACAAAGGCAGTATTGACTTGACAAAGTCTCTGATACCAGAAGGATTGAAGGTGAAAGGACATATGTAAAACATTCTAAGGTGAATTAAGGTGGCTGTATTACTAAACTGTCAGTCCAAAGCTACAAAATCTGGTTGAACCAGTTACTGACAGGACTTTTATGTAGTTTAAATGAGAACTGGAATTGAGATCATTTGTTCTGTTATGATTTTGTACATAGAAATCAAACTGTTACATTTTGCTTTTACAAATGTATTATTGATTTTTGAAAGAAATTACTATCACATAAAAATATCTCTTATGGATAACACTGGGATCTGGCCACATTGTACAGTAAAAACAAAAATCAGAAACTGCATCTTGGAATTACTATAAAGAAAAATGGAGGCATTTGGAGGAATTAGAGTGGATCCAAATAGGGGGAGTGGGTTGTAAAAAAAAGAAAACAAAGGGGGCACAGGGAGGAAAAGAAGTTAGAACACAGTAGAGTCGCAGGGAGCAAAATATGGGTCCCACTAATGGCCCATTAGAGGCAAACATCAGAATACCATGGGTACCATAAACTAAGACCCCAAGAAAAACATAATCAAGAGTTTCAGGATAGGTAAAATCAATCCAGGGTTGACATATATACTAAATATTTTATTCCTATCGGCCAAGATAATGGTAAGTTTTTGTTGCATATGTCTTGCATATGACTGTTTGCCGCACTATGTGCTAGGATCCTCCACATCCTTGTTATGGTTTGCTTAGCAGCAGTGAAAATATGAGAGACTTGTTGAGAAATGGTCTCAAGTCCTCTAAAATGGACTGGATTAGGTTGAATGTTGAGATGCAGGATAAATAATAATGTAACTAGCTGATTACCCGGCGCTGCCCGGGTATTTATTTATTGCAATCTTATATTATACAGGAATAGGAATCAAATAAAGCTTTGGTGTTAAATCAAGGAAATGTTTTTTTTTTTTTTACAGGTTTTAAAAGTATAAGTACAATATACAATTTAAATACAGTTAAATTAAATTAATCTAAATTAATGGCATATGTCCCAGTGCTGTTTTAAATGTTTTAATAGGAACATTGTGCTCATGAAAAAACCTTTGTAAATTTAGGACAATCTGAAATTTTGTTCCTGAGATTTAGGTGCACCCCCATCAGTTTATATTAGTTTGTTTTTAATAAAATATAGTTGTAGAAATTTTGGTGGTTGACCTGGCTACAGAAGTAACAATCCCGCTTTATGGTAAATTTGCCCTTGCATTGTGAATGTGGATGGAATTCCAGGCTGTTGAATAACTGATGTGGCGCCGAATGATGCTATTTGGAAACATGAGTTTTATTTTCTGATGTTATTAAGAAGATGCTTTGACTCTGAGGTATTTGCTGATGTGTAATTCCAAAGTTCTAACTTCAAACCTTTTCCATTTTTCCAATGGTAACACTTGCATGCTGCGAGTAGTCTTGATGTGCATCATAGTGAAATCCTTCCAATGCTAAGCTAAAATTTTCTGCAGTCTGTGATCATCTGGCTCTTTCTCTCATTTCGTGTACTTGGGTCTCACGCTAGTGTACTGTCTCTTAAGCTCTAGATGTAGTAGCGCTATCTCTGTTATCCTGTAGTAGGGCCTCATGCTGTTGTACTGTCTCTGAAGCTCTTGATGTAGTAGCTCTCTCGCGCAGTGTGGCAAATGTTCTATTCCTGTCCTCAGGATTTTCTTGTCTATGGTGTTGTTTCATTTTTTTTTGCCTTGATTGTACTTGGCCAATTGCCTTACATTTTCTCGAAGGCATTATTACAGGCCAAAAATTTGTAAGAGTCCAAAATAAAATATGTAAAAATATAAGCAAAGGCACACTGTCACTGAGCAATACATACACACATACATACATGCAAATATACCTCTGACATACACCACAGCGCTGTACAAAGATCAGCGGTGCACTCACATGAGTCTGAGTTATATGTCTTATGTCTAGCAAGTTTAGTTTAAATGTGTCTATGGGTTTCCTAGTGATGGTGGAACATAGCTAGTTTGGTTGAAATGTCTCCATGCGTTTCCGAGTGATGGTGGAAAATAGCAAGTTTAGTTGAAATGTCTCCATGTGTTTCCTAGTGATGACACATACATCCAAATATAGCTCTAACATATAGCAAAGAGGTGAACAAAGATGACTGGTGCACTCACATGAGTCCTAGTCATATGTATTGCACGTTTGGCTGAAATGTCTCCATGCGTTTTCGAGTGATAGTGGAACATACACACATACATACATCCAGTTTTATATATATAGATGGTGACATACACAAAACATAGTTCCCGGGCAGCCACAGCCCCAATAACAGAGAGGGAAAGAAGACGGAAAAAAACATAGATACCCTGGAAAGGATAGGATACTAATAGAACAAAACCTTATATGAATTCTTCATGGCAATGAGGTTAAAAGAACTATGGGGACCATTCATTTGTTCCTTTGAATAGGCCGTATCCTGTTCCCATGCGTGGGCATAGGAAGGCTCACCTGCACAATACCCGTTTTATCCCTATGTATAAATAGGCCTAAACATTGACTCAACTTTAGAGACTAAGATTTTAGTTAGGTCTACATTAAGAAGCAAGATAGGTTAATAATTTGACCAAATCTGGGGAGTTTTACCTGGCTTTAGTAGTTAACAACATGTCAGGGTTGAGAAAAAGGCTGCCCTTGACATTATTGAGGAGATGTAGAAGTGGAGAGGTGATGATATCCATACTTTTTTTTACAAAAAAGGCCAAAACATTTGTTTGGGCCCGGTCTCATCACTTTTTTAATTCCCTATTGGTCACTCTCACCTCTAACCCAGTAACATCCACATCCAGCACAACAGGGTCATGATTTGACCAAGATATTTACAAAGTGGATGCTAATGGTATGGCTGGGAGAAACCCCCTGGACACTGTCAATAGTAGGGTGGGTTAATATTTTATTCTTGTTCTTACACATATATATATATATACCTGGCTTTAGTAGTTATTATATATATATATATATATATATATATATATATATATATATTAGTTTAAAGTGATAACCTGAGTATATATGTAATAGCAAATATTATAATATCAGGGCTTCATGCTTGAAAATCCCCTGAACTCATTGGCATTGGCTGTGATTAAATTTACTATTAGGGACTGATGGGTCTTAGTTTTAGCACCCAGGTTTATGAACTTGACAGCCTTCAGCCTTATCATTTGAATTGAATAAAATGATCCAAAACATTGAAATACCAATCATTAAGTTACTACATTATGTTAGTTTTATGAAACAGCATAGCATTGCTGATTGTAGTATGCTACAATTTTCAAGAAAATTCCTTCTATAAAGGTATAATAATAAAATATGCAATTACTAAATAACAGGATATTGAACAAATATATACAAATATATTTTTGACTAAAAAAATACAAAGCATCCATCCAAAATATATATCATTTGTGGCATGCCATTTTCACATTCATTGTTGCTGAGCTTAGATTGTTTTCCAGAATATTTAGAATCCTCTACCTAAACAGCATGAAACCTACACCATCGGTATTAAAGGCTAGATTTCAGAGTCTTTAAATTGATCAATTTATTAAACAAACTCATTAAGACTTTCAACTTATTCTTAAAAACATAATTTGTAAGCAGTCTGAAGACCCCCCAAATGTGTTCTCAGCAGAAGAATTGTTAACAGGCTTGCTGTGCTAGGTGTAAGCCATGTCTACCAGCTCAGCAGGAAATTTTAATGTAAAATAGGCGCTGCATCATTTTTCTGTACTAACTCCATCTTCTTACATTAGAAGGTTATATTTAGGCTTTCTTTGTCTTTAGTAAATATTAATTAGCTTTGAAATACAATTGCTTTTGAAATATCAGTAAGCCCCTTCTTGTGTGATTAATTTTTTTGCTGCTTGAAAGACCACACCATTTGCTTTCAGCTATCATTATACGTTTAACTATTAAAGGCAGGCTTTTGAAATGTTCCCTTTTTCTATTAGCTTGTGGGCAGTGTGAAGGAAATACATTTCCTGGTGTTGGGATCCTCAGGGAATGACCTTTTCTCCATTCTCAGCATGTTTCTTTTTGAAGTTCTTTAATGCTTAGTGCTTTATAAAGACTTAAAGTGATTCTGTCATTTATGAACCAAGATCACAGTGTTTAGTTGAAACATCACTTTATAAGTCCCTGATCCCATTGACAAGTATCACCAATGTAAAATCATTAGTTATGTCAACTCTTGGATAGCAGTAGGAGCTCTCAACACTGTTCTGTGTTTGGAAATGTATTTGTAGTAATTCTTCAATATAATCACAGTGTGAATTTAGCATGGCATGATAATATTAATACAGATATATAGTCAACTTGTTATTTTTTATAGTACCATTGGGTAAAGATGGTATTATCTACATCAATACCCATTCTATATTATTATTCCTCGGATTAATATTATTATTACACAGAATTTCTATGGAGCCTACATATTAGGCAGTGCTTTACAAAGTCCATAGTCATGTCACTAGCTGCCCCTCAAAGGAGCTTACAATCTAATGTCCCTACCATAGTCATATATCTTTAATACAGTCTAAGGTCAAATTTGGGGGGAAGACAATTTACCTGACTGCGTGTTTTTGGAAGGTGGGAGAAAACCCATGCAAACACCAAACTCCACGCCAAACCACCAAACTCCACGCAGATAGTGTCCTGGCTGAGATTCAAATCTGGGACCCAGCATTGCAAAGGCCAAAGTGATAACCTCTGAAACACTGTGCTGCCCATGATGAAAGGTATTAGTTATGGTCATGCCTGCTAGGGGTCTGTGTTTCCTTTTTCAGGCACAATTTTTCATCCTGCACTTCAGAACATGTTAAAAATGGTAATAGAGAATAATGACACTTCAGTCACTGTAGCTGTTCCCTGTCTATCAAATCCAATGCTTTTTAGTGAGGTATATTGTGGAAAAAGTCAGTACCAATAAAGTAAAGGCTATGCTGATTCAAAACAGTGAAAACTAACCTGTAGCATCATTACGCAAGTATGCGGTTATACAAGGATTGTTGATGTTGTTGATGCAGAAAATAGAAGGTTGTTATGTTTGTGAATTTTTTAAGCTTCAGCCAAAAAACTAAATACACAAATGAAGAAAGTATTATTCTCTACAGTTAGGTAATACAATTGAAACCTACCCTTTCCCCAGTCTGTATCTGTACAGTAAAAGAAAAGCATCAGAGTGATATGGTCATATCTCTGTTACCCTTTTTAATCCTTCTATTATTCACCCTATTACCAAGTAAAAGCAAAGAAACCAAGTAAAACTGCATTTAAAATGTGTGAACTTCAGAAATTGTGCCAGTTATATTTGTTTGGCATTCAACATAAAAATAGGCTTTACATTTTTAGAATACCAATATATTTTGGTTGTATTTTGTCCAATGTTGGCAATTTTAACACAATTGTAAAAGATCAATGTTTTTAGTATTTACATTACAAATTGCTTAAAGATTTATAAAAAAAAATAGATGTATATATTTTTAAATCAAATTAAGCCAAGTAGATAAAGTGAAAAAAGGGAGTAAAAAGATTAAAATTAATTATGTAAAAATGTAGATTCAAGGAAACTGCCGGTGTGCAGTGTAAAGATCAAGACTGAAGCTGGTAGGACAGTTTGCAGATCATCAGTAACCTAAAAGCAGCCTTATGGAACCAGGGTTTTTGTTTTGTCTGTCATCACCAAGGAATTTCAACTCAACCAACCATACTATATTGCTAGAAAACAAAGCTGATCTCGTCTTACAGAAAAGTGCATTGCCGAATGATGTCATGAGATAGCAAATAATTTGAACACAGAAGTGTCATTTAGGCACATCTTTTATCTGCTTCACATTTTTAACTTGCTTGATTTATATGAAGCGAACATCTAGTTTATGTTGTAATACCATTGAAGTTATATAAAAGAATTCTGAAGTTTCACCCTGTGCCCAACAAGATTTTGAGAAAAAGTTGAGGACTAAATAAACAAGGTTTCAATCTTCCTCCTAGATAGTTATGCTGCCCAGTTTAGTTAGTAAGATGTGGAAATGTTACATTACACAACTAATTGCTGCCACCTACACTGAACAAGCCTTCCAGCAGCAGTCTCTACTCTGTTAAAGTTATCGAATACCTGGATCCTATTCTCATTTTTTTGGTAAGGAAACCTGCATACTTTAAGGCACAACCCAGCCGGTCACCATGTGATAACATTTTCAACGAATCCCCAGGGGAAGCCACATGGCGAAATGTGTTGGGTAAAGAAACATTTCATATGGCTATAATTTAATATCCAGGGATTGTTTTTGAGGTAAATTGTAGAAGTCAGCTTTAATTACTCTGACAAAAAGAGAATATTAGTGGTACCACTTTATATTCCAGGAAAATCGAACACGGTTCAGGGGTAAAGCTCCCGCTCTTTTGGAGCTGTACATAGGCAAAAAACAGGTCTGTATAGTATCTAGCTGTGCTTTAGGCCTACCTAAATAATGATAAATACTTTCAGGACTTACTAGTGGCGTTTACAATGTGTGGCTAGCCCAGTTGTTATATTCTTCTTTGAATAAAGTATACCTAAAGGCTTCTAAGGGGGATAAAAGTACCCCAATGCTCACTAACTGATTTGTAATAGAGGGGAAACAGCTGACTAAGAGAGGAATTAGAAAGATATGCTTGTACTTTTTGTTATGTCTACATGACAGGAAAAAAAGGGAAGTATCTCAGACACATATGGCAAAAACAATAACTGACAGTGCCCTTAACTGTTCCTTACTCTATCCATACCAAACAAAAAGTTATAGCTTTAGGGATACTTTGAGTATTATAGCAATACTTAAAGTGGAAATAAATATAAAAATAAACAAAAACAAAACCATGTAGGTCTTTTATTGCAGGCGATTGTCCTTTCGGCCATAAAATAAATATACCTGCTTGATCACAATTTTTTTAAAATACTTACCTTTCACTTTTTCTTTTGCGATCACCTGAATCTTCTTTCTTTTCCAGGATGCTGATTTTCTTGTATCATCTTCAGTCATCTTGATTGGCAAGGGGAGAGTTCACTGTTCACTATGGAACTATAGTTCAGCTTTAATATTATCGTTCTTGCTCGCACGTTTGTTGCAGGTCTGTTGGTCTTGTGTTTACCTAAAGTGACCTGGTTTCCTTTATTTTTAGTTAACATGTTAGTTTGTAAGCTATTTTACTGATATTGGCCTAAAAACTGCAACACCTGTTTGTTCTGGCAGTTTAAGCAATATTGTAGATAATCACTGAAGCAGAATGGCCACCTAATTCCAGCTTTGTAGACCTTTTAGTGCCAAGCGATAATCACTTTAGTAAATGCTTGCTTGTAAAAAAAAAAAAGTTTTACATTTGTGTGTTTGAATCTCCCCAATGTTTCCTCCAAATAATTTGTGGTTAGACCTCTTTGGGTGACATTGTAACAATGAAGGTATTGTAGTAGGAACAACCATTTCTGAGAACAAAACACCGTTAAACTAATATGTTGCCAGAATGTTCACTTCCTTCTGCCACCACCAGATTACTGGCATGCAATCTAAGGGTTCTAGGATTTTTAGTATTTACCAGTTGTTTTTTTTTGCATGATAAGCACCTCTATCAACAAAACACACAATGGGCAGAGCTGTATCTATTTGTTGTTTTAGACTTATTGCTGTGATGTTTCTCTTAAACATACTGTACAGTCGGTAAATATTGCAATACTTTTATACATAAAGCCGCATATAATAATTGTCTGTGCAAATCACAAAAACTTTTGTAGTAAAAGGTTTGTTAGTTCAAAATGTGACTTCAAAAGTGTGTATTTAGGAGACTATCTGTTTGGCACATGGATAATTTCTGTACATATGTACAATGTTCGATTTAGGAGCACATGACAACAACAAAACGTAGGTATGATCTATGAGTACTGGGTATTGGCAGGAATCCGATGATATGATACATATGTTGTTACAGTATATTGTCATATATTGGAGTACTGTAAGCCAGACATTGTACTGCATATTTTAAAATCTGATTTCAGGAAAACTGTCATAGTAAAGAAGAACATACCAAAGACCACAATATGCATAAAAATCTGAATAATATAATACTATATATTCACTATATATAGTGAATTGATTTGGAAGCCATTTACCTCACTGCTGCGAAAAAAACAATGGAATTGTGCTCACAGGGAGGAAGAAAAAATTGTGCTTTTTTTTATAACCAATACAGTATTGCATATCTGAATATTGTGATACTATATTGTATTATGTTTGCTTTTTACCCCTATGATCTATAATTACTTAATTGATAATTACATCTAAAAGTGGCAACACCCTACAACATCTAATGGTTGGTTTATGCGCCTACCCCAAACTGCATAAGAATTTCAAAGAAAATTAAAAGTTGGGGTTTTTCACGGTAAACGTTATATTGTATTCATAAATCAATTCATAAAGTGCAAATCACAATATGATACAGTGAATGACATTTCAAATCAGTGTTCTATTTTTCCAGGAGACACGCAGTGTGACTGCTGATCAAACCACCCACTTTGCTCTAATTTTAAAGCACTTCTCACATGAACATTTGCAACTTATGAATTTTGATACCTTTCCCATTTTTTTCCATGAATCATGTCTGTCATATAATACCCTGTTGCGATCTCAATGCACCTCCTAAAGAAGCTTAATCAGCGAAACGTGTTAGATTGAGATGTACTGTTTTGCAATTATCAACCATATCGGTAGTTTTTGTCTAGTTGACAGGCATTAACCCCAAGTTTTTTTTTTTCTTAGGCTGCCTTTCTTGTGAAATGTCATTCGCTGTATTATATTGTAATTTGCACTTTATGAATTGATTTCATGATACAATATAACATTTGCTGTGAAAAAACCCAACTTTTCTATTTCTTTGAAATAATTACTTAGGTGCAAGAACAAAATGAACAAAATGAGCAGCAGCAGAATATTCCTGGCAGAAAACCATAGGACTCTTGTTAGTTTTTCAGTTTCACAGATCTACTTTGAACTGAGCTTGACTATTCAGTGTCAGTCCATTTTTTAGTGTTTTTAAGTGTGTTGGAATTCAGTTTATCAATTTGAGCCTTTGTTAGAGTATATTTTAGAGTACAGCTATATTATTGTGTGGTAGACATTTACTATAAAAAGGAAAGTATTTTGTGTGCATGTAGTTTTTATGCTTATGTATTTGTGCATTCTTGCTTGTATCATAGAAGCATAGTGTATGTGTGTGTGTATATATATATATATATATATATATATATATATATATATATATATATATTATATATATATATATATATATATATATATATATATATATATATATTTATAGATAGAGTGTCAGAGCATTGTTAATACTGGTAAAATCATTGCTACTGAGTCACCTTAGGAAGCTTTCCATTTTCCTCTGGGAACATGACAGGATGTGAAAATACACTTCTCCATAACTGATGGGAAATATCCTTGTAGTTGTCACTGGAACAAGTGTTCTAACTTGAAGATTTCTCTGTATTCTTGTTTTAGTGACAGTTTTAAACTGTCGATTCCCATACCGGTGACAATGGCCACCATGACAAAAAGAATCAGGAAATACCAGATTTGATGAAGAACATTGTTTGACAAGGGATCCAACATGGTGTGTATTTTATTTTAAAAAAGGACTCTTCTGTGACCAACATGGTAGACCGTTTTAGAGAGGGCAGGGTGGGAGATTTTGGTTGTGCTTTGCAATTTGCTTGGTAAAATTTCCTTCAAATAATATTTTAGAAAGAAAAAGAAAAATTAAATACAGCTGCAGCAATATCCATTTGCATAGCCTGAAAACACTTTGGTGTCACAATTTCTGCTTGTCAAAGCAATGCTCTGCCAAAATGTTTATGTAATTATAGAGAACATTGGATGTCGCCTAGTCTCTCAATGCCTTGTACCTGTAATTCTGTTATTATGGCTTAACAGCCAGCCAAGAATATATGCGCTTAGTCAGTAAGACAACATCAAACCACAATAGTTTATTGCTGTTGTTAATTGGTTACTTATTCTGTGATCTGGTGTTTTATTTCCTTTTAGGAAATTAAAACCCCTCTTCTGTTTTGGCTACAAGATATTCAGTCTGCAAGTTAAACAAATGTACCTTGATTTTGTAAACAATTTATCATGGCCAGGACAAATTTAACACCTTTTTTATAAGGTAAAAAGGAAATATATTTCCACTCATCAGGTGGAGCTTTAACAATTACTTCTTTCATTAAAAAGCCTGTTTACACAATTCAATGAATCATCAGCAGTAACTCCTCAGATATGGTTGGGTCAGTGTGAAATCAGACAAATTGTGCCTTAAACAAGTAGCTCAACTTTCCTTTATTTTAGGGGTGCATTTAAAACAATTAGCTTAAAAATGAATTATGGTATGGTATTTATTAGGCAGTTAATAAATATAAATATAGTACCACAAAGTGGTAATTAGTATTGTAACCACATAACCACAATAAAAAATAAAAACAACCACAATGTGGTTAACATTGTAAAACAAAGTGCTGAGCTGGACAAATGTACATGGAGATTACCTAGAGATGGGGAAATGTACCTAAAAGGTATATTTCCCCAAAGTGCTGTCTCAGAATGGGCCACAATGGTATTTTTATCTTTATTTTCATGGTATATAACTTGATAGATATTAAGTTTTACTAATCATGATTTTAAGGATAACTGTTGTATTTATCAAAGCTAGTGTTTATTTCCTATTGCTTTCTGTGATTCAAATTCACACCCAGCAGCTTCTTCAGTTTGTTTATACGCCCCCCCCCCCCCAAACTTCTTCAGCTGAAATGTTTTGACCCTCACAATCTTCAGCTAACCTGTTTTTCTCCTCAACCTTATTCATCTTAGTTATCTGCACCCACCTTCTTCAGCCTAAATTGTTATGTGTAACAAGTGCCCACAACCTACTGCTTCCAGCTTGCCGAGCTACCTTCACACAAATGGTAAGGGTGTAAAGCACAAGCTGCCCCAGCCTCAGCCATTGTATGCTAGTCGGCATTACTGTAAAATGGAGCCATGCTTACAATCAAACCTTTACACTGCCGGTCAGTAATTGTCTGACAGGCACAGTTGAATGTAACAGATGGTGAACAGGCACAGTACTTAGCTATGGAGGCGCTTCTTGTCTGCCCACCATCATCTTCAGCGTGCAGGCATAGGCAAATTCCCTCTAGCCGACTGATTGTCTCTTCTGTTGTATCTTTGTCATTGCTGGGGTAAATAAAAGCTATATCAATACTGAGGGTGCTTGGTAAGTTATGGAGTAAATGAAAGTTGACAGTTGTATAAACCACCAGCAGAGTTATGGATTGTTTATTCTCCTGTCACTTTTGCAGGACAACTTGATCTGCAAGTAAAAGTTAAGTCAAAAATATGACACAAATAAAAAATAAAACAATAAACGAAACATAATGCATGAATTCTATAATTACATTTGTTAACCACATTGTGGTTGTTATTATTATATATTGTGGTTAAAATATTATATACCACTTTGTGGTACTATAATTACATTTATTATCCACCTTGTTACCATAATACATTCTTAAGTGAACTCTTGTCATATTTCAACTTAATTTCCAAAGTAATTTATTGGTATCATCTGAGTCAATACCTTGAAACAGGACCTGCACTGCATGTTAAAATAATAGCCGGTGATACTAACTGTTGTTGGTCTAATATCTCACCATTTGATTCGACAGCTATGCGATCAAATACAGGGATATTGTTCGGGTGATCGAATGCACCATTTTTTGGGACTGTGAAGAACTGCAAGAGCAATCAGGGATGCAGAGCTGACTGCTCCTTATCTGATTGCTCTTGCAGCCCTTAATGAGTTGTATGTGTTCTCAATAAATGTAACTGCGGCCGCATTCATTGAGAAGAAACCCGGGGCACTAGAGGCTGAATGAGGACAAGTCTCCCCATTCAAAACCTCTAGTGCTCTGTGATTGGCTGGGGAAAGGAAAATCCTGATGATGTTTAAGCTGTCATCAGGGTTTACCTTTCATCAGCCAATCACAGAGCGCTAGAGGTGATGAATGGGGAAACTTGTCCAAATTTAACCTCTAGTGCCCAGGGATCCCACACTAACAGAAGGGTTCCCACGGCTGTGGGATAACCTGTAAAAAAATAAAAGTTAGTTGCACAAATCACACATTTAATATATTACTTTAACATTATTTTTTTTTTTTACACACGAATTTTTAAATCCCGTGTTTTTCAGGTTGGGTCTATCCAAATTCGAACAGCCATATTCGGGTTGAATATAAGGACAACTCGAATACGAACACCAACACCATAATACTAACTGCCTCCTGATAGTTTTTAACTTTCTGAATAATCTGTAGAAAAAAAGCGCTCAATAGAAAAATAGGTTTGCTGATACAGAAAGGCTGATTTACAAAAACTGGAGCAAGCATGGCATCGTAGCCAACAGCATGCAGTCACATTTCAACATCGAGTACAAACAAGTGGTGTGATTGGTTGTAGGGGGTAACAGCTGTAATTAGTGTAAATCTACCCAAGTGTGTGTAATTCGATAAAGCAACTCTTGTTTTGTAATGTTTGATGCACTAAAGGATTAATGAGGAGTACATTTAAAGGTAAATTGTTTTCCTGAGGTCTCACATTTTTTCTTTTTTTTTTTTACGGTCACTTAATGCAACAATCTTCCTGCAGTCAATCTAAAAGTCACAGTCTGCTGCAGGCCTTTTTGAATTAGGTCTGTGCTGTCCCATTTAGCCATAGGGTCTTTACTTTTAACTGTTTTTAGTCTTTAAATGTCACTGTGATTTTTTTTGTTTTGTTGTTTTTTTTTAAGGAGCAGCTGGGGTTGTAGTCTACTGATTTATCACAAGCTTGAAGTAACACCTGCATTTAAATGAAGCATGTCAAAACAGTTTTTTACATTTGCAAATTAGATTGCTTATTGGTTATAGTTATTTGTGTTTTAATCATGGAAAAATAAGTAATAACCTTTTTAACATTTGACACACTTTCATTTTTGATTTTGATCTTCCTGACATATGGTGGTACTTTTGTTCTTTTTTTCTCTCCCTTTTGTAAAATTTTTGCATGCATTTAATTTATTTGAAGAAGCTTCATTGAGTAAGGCAGATATATTGATATTGTTTCATATATTGTTTTTTTTTTAAATAATGAAACAGTACCGCATGACCTATTATTGTGATCCTGTACAATATTAACTAGCTGTTTAATGATCCAATGCGACAGACCACTAAGCAATGCTGCAAAAAAACACCCGAACTGACAGTAGACTTTCACCCAAGATGATTATGCATGTTTAGTTCAGGAGGCAGAAATCATAGATGAATGGAGCTTGGATTGGAGTTTTATGCAGTTTTTTCTCCCAGCTTTTCAGCTAAAAAAATTAGAGTTTACTGTGTAAAATAAATTGTTCAAAATGAAATTTCCTTTTGTTTGAAATGTTCAAATATTTGAGCTGTTAATGGCAATGGTTTATATTGACACTGGCTTCTAATATTATTCTAAATTATGATTTTTAAATACCTCATAATCTACAGACATTTTAATGAAATCATTTTATGAAGTTTTATATTAAAAGTGATTAATTTTTTGGGCACATACAGTATGAACTTATAGCCTTCCAACTTTTATATCATGGCACCAGTGGCTGTTCTCTTATATAATGGAATATTCAATAACTATGCTTCTAATAAGAAACTAAATGAATTTGTGGAGGACTGGCAGATTACTGGACACAGAATTAATGAGGTTTTAACAAGCAGACCAAAGCATGACAATTATTGATCTTCATTTATCTGAATCAGAACGACAAATTTTTCTGCATCATGAGAGTTTTAATAATGATGGAATGGTGCTTTGATCTGGATTTACATACTGAAATTGCTTTGGGTGAATCATTTAGCTGTCTAAATGTGAGCAAGTTGAGTTTTATATTGTCTCCATATGCTTCCTCTAAAATGCGTTGTTGGTGCTGAATGCCTGTAGATATGAATGTTTGGAAACAGGTGCTGGTTTAGCTTTGCATTCTTTAAATGCTTTTTAATAAAACTAAATGAATACTTGTTGATATCTGTCTATTCATACGCTAATAATTTTAACACAATTTTCCTTTTTTTTTAAGAAGATATGCAGTGTTTTGCTTTTAGGGAAGAAAACTTTTGCATTTGAAACATATGGTAATTATGGTGCTAATTAAACTAATGGGCTAAACATTCTGTTCGCTTGGACATGGTTGTGTGTAGCAACCAGCGTAAACTTGATTACAATACATATTCCCCTTTGTCAGTATATTGAATATTGTAAATTAAAATGCAGGCTTGTGTTTTAAGCAAAACATGACTTGATAATAGCAGGGGACATAACACTAAAGGGAATGTCTAATTGTTTATATATTTTCTTTATTGTGCAAAGTAATCATTATTTGTATTTTTAATTGAATACATTAACATTATTACATATAATTATTTGTTTTATTCTTGCGCCCAGCAGTCAGTAAGTGCCAAGCAAACACTGAACTTGTCCCAAGCTTAAATTTCAGCTACCTTATTAGTTTCAGCACTGCACAGTCAATAACTAGGGTGTTATTTTATAGACTCAAGCAAAAAAAAAAATTATTAAATTTGACACAAGATTTTCCCTTACTGACTTGCTGTGTATACTTAAATATAAAACAACATACTTAGTGTTACCTGTAAATACAGGAAATTGTTTGGACTCAAGTATAAACCCAAGACACCTAAATGCTAACATTTAAAACAGTAATCAATATGCCAATAAAGTGAACAAGAATAAATAGCCTTGCTCTGTATTTTTCCCCTTTTTTAGGTTATACTAATGAGTTGGTTTTGATGTAATTCCCATTGGAATGCATATAAATTTCAGACATGGGTCTAAACACTCAGGTAAACACTGGGGGATTAGACTAAGTCTAATCTGCCAGTGTACACTAAAACAGGTACAAAACACTGTGTACAACTTCTTGGTATAGGACTTCTGACTCTAGTGGATGGTAAGTGTTAGGTTCTGTTGTTTTCTTACACAAATCTAAACAGATACCAGTATGTTCCATGTAACAGAACAGCTAAATTTCAAAATACAACACCTTAAAAGAGTATTCCTCTAATTGTTGGTCATTTACATATGCTAAATTGGTTTGATGATTACCTACCATTTTGGCAGCCTATGTGTGGTTAAATGGTATTATTTGTCGACTTTTGTTAATATGTGTTAAAAGTGTTTATAAAACTTTTTAACAATAGTCTCCATTATGTCCAAAAATCCCATGTTTCTGCATAGAAACAAAAACACATAGTAGTAAACTGCTATAGTGAATTTTTAGTGGCTTTGTTATTCTGTCCTTGTTTTTTAATTGTGCACCAGGTCTAATAACAACCTAATGAAATTAAGGATAAGACTGGTATATATCTTTATGTATTACTTTCCTGTCAGCGAAAAATTATATTATCATTTAAACATATCCTTATGCTTTTCATCAGTGCAGCTGGCCATACTTCTACTTCCTAATTTGATTGTGGAGCCAATGCCTAAAGGGTGGATGTAAAAATGATGGGAACTTAATATTATTAGCTTAAAGGCTGTAGTGTAACAAAGCGGCTGAACTAATCTAGACCCTACATCCCTGATGTCCAACCTGCGACCCTTTGGCACTTATGCTTCTCATACACTGTGAATGAACATCTAATGACAAATTGTAGTGAATGAAAGATCGGAAAATAATCAGGTTGTCTGACGTACTAGCAAATGTATTGCCCAATGAAGTCAACATGACTAGTTATTCAATAGTCTATCTGGCAATGTGATTAATTAAGCATGTAAGTAAATACACCACAAAAATGCAGAATTGGCTGATTTTGAAACCTAAATTTCCACTTATATTTTTTAATTGCCACTGGATTTTCAGGGCAGCATTTAGAAAAGTGGTATAGATGACTTTATAGTTTGATTACAGTTAAAATTAACAGATGCAGTAATTGTCTAATGCTGTGTATATCCTTGTGAAAATGGCTGGATGTCTGATTGCTTTACCTCTTTTCAGATTGCTCTTTCATTGCCAAACATGGTATATTATCATTGCTGTAGTTTTTTATATGACTTCCAATAGAAGAGTTATATTTTCCACCTCTTGGTCTGATGCTTGGAGCAAACTACATTCCCCTCTCTGATCTATTTGACACTTGTAACAAATTGCTGACCTTTTTAAATTCTCTTTTCAAAAGAAATTGAACTCTGAAAGCTCTGCCAAAATAGCAAATAAACAGTATTAATTGTTAGCATTACCTAAGGTCTTTCTGCAACTGATCTTTCCTTCATTACTGATTCATCATGCTTTCTTAGTAGAGACAAAGCTTTGTTGCCTCGTGTCAGAATCTCCAGCAAGGAGGACAGTAAAAACAGTAGAAGCATAACCACATCTCGCACATGGAGCTCAGATACCCCTTACTGCATGTTTTGGTGAGATACATTTTTACCAGAAAAATCTGCAGCAGGGGACACAGACTTTTGAAAAGTCAGCAGTTATAAACCTGAGGTTGGAACTCGAGTTGCCCAACTTGGATTAATAAACCTAATAAACTAATTGCGACTCGACTTGGGGTTTTTTTCCAGCAACTTGCAACTCGACTTCCAACTTGACTTCAGTCTTTCTCTGCTGACAGCCGAAGGAGGCTGGGAGGAAGGCAGTGAGGCTTCTGTAACACTGCCTTCCTCCCCGTGTTCCTTGCATTTTAAGTCCACGACTTTCTCCTCTGGCGGGTAGGAAGGCGGTGTTACAGAAGCCTCACTGCCTTCCTCCCAGCCTCCTTCAGCTGTCAGCAGAGAAAGCCAAACTTAGTGGACTTAGAATGCAAGGAATGCGGGGAGGAAGGCAGTGTTACAGAAGCTTCACTAAGTACGACATGCAAACGACTTGATAAATGAAGTGACTTGACTTGGGACTCGACTTGCAAGAAATTATGGTGACTTTAGACTTGTCTTGGGACTTGGTGTCAATGACTTGGGACTCAACTTGGACTTGAAGTGATGACTTCTCCAAACTCTTTAATAAACTTTAATTCACCCCAGACCCCATAAACACTTCAAATATACTTTCAAATTCTTACAGAACATTTAGCAAGAGATCGAGTGGTTGTATTATTTTCTTTTTTCACAGCTTAACCATTTTTAGCAGGTAACATGTACAAAAAATACTTGTTGATTTTGCTAAACATGCAGTGTCCTTGCTACTTAGCAAAAAGCACAAACAACCTTATATTTCCTATATATACTCCTAATTCCATTATCTGTGATGTAATGAAGTTGAGCAATGAGAGACATGTTTAAAGGTAATCCTGAGTGGTAACCCTGGTTCCTGCTGTAATCATAGTGAAGGAGAGAGTGCAGCCTCCTGGGAGAGAAATCATGTTTTCCACAATAATACCACATGGAAATAAAAGGCAAAGGCCTGAACAACAAAACTAAATACAGCCACCAGATCCACGGATTGCTAAACTGCAGTACATTACATTTTTGTATTAGGTTTTAGATAGACTATAGGTGTTTGGAGACCGTATATTAGGTCAGATGTTCACAGGGTTGCAACTATGAGACATCAGGTATCCTGTAAATTCTGATTCCAAAATAAATTACTAGTAAAGTATTTGGCTCAGACAATGTAATAAAATGTAAATATTGGGACACATTTATATATAAATTGTGACTGATCATCCTATTATTTTAGGATTAAAAAAAAAAAACATTCTGCGCCTTTGTGCAGACAGACAATATATTTCTAATCACTAAAGCTACGTACACACTTCCAATTATTATCGTTGGAAAACGAACGACGAACGATTGGTTACTTTTTTTACGAACGATTTTTGCCCAATCGATCGTTCGTCGTTCATTTTGAACGATAAAAATTGGAAGTGTGTACGCACCTTAAGTTCCACATTGATTGGATATCAGTATTTTACCCTGGTATAGTCATTCCTACCTAATATATTATTAGTGAACAGTCGTTTTGTGTTAAAAAAAAGTTGCATATTCAACTTAAGTGGTTCTTTTCAGAAGCACATTCCACTTAAAATGAACATAAATCAGGGATTTAGAAATCCTTCAGAACCTGAGATACATTATTCACTATTAGCAAACATGGACATGTATTTCCATGAACAGCATTGGAAAAGGTTCAATAGAAGCGACATTTATAGTTGTTTCCTGGCTGTGGATTGTCATCCAGTCATGAGGTCTTTCCAGTGTGGCAGAAAATCACTACAACTAATCTAACAGATTATTGCTGCAGCAGTGTTTAGTTCTAATGCTATGAATCCAAGTTACAGGTAAGCTTATTAAGACTCAGTAAAGACAAGTATTAATTTTCAAAATCTTTTGCTGATGTCACTGCTCATAGGAACTACTTATCAGTAAAATATCACTGTTAGGTAAACTGGGTCCTTAAGGTATTGCTTTCTGTAGAAGTGTGGGCAGCATGGGTTAAACATATCTGGTAATATGCCAGCAAAAGCATCCAAGCGAGTGTATGAAAAGAGCAGCGTGTCGCCTGCAGTGGGAATGGCAGTGTGGTGCTGCAGGGCAATCATAAACAGCTAGGAACTCAAGACACAGTTTATAATCACTCACAACTTATTAGAACTCTCCCTATTTACACAGCTTACGGAATGGCAATGCTTAGTCTTTATTTAGGAAGTGTTGTGTTTGTAGAGGAACAGGCTAGCTGCTGTCTGTATGTCCATGCAGATATTTAAGACCTGAAGAATTACCTCAACAAGTTGTTCATATTTTATTTAGGAAAATAATCTTGGTAGCACAGCACATTCATGATCATTGTATAGGTTTACTTAATTTAGTTTACTTTATTTTTCTTTCTATGGTCATATGGAGTTAATAATAATAAAGGGGATTTTTTTCTTTTATGGTAGCTACATTTCTGCAGTGTGCCTTCAAATAAGTCTAAAAAATTACACTTTGCTTAGTATAATTATTACTGTTTGGTAAAACTTTGGTAAAATCAGGGTTGTCAAAACTCTATCATTCAGGGGGCCAGATTGTCTGTTTTCCAATACCCAAAGTGCCAAAATACCTAAAATACAGTTTTTGGCCATGTAGCAAAGTCAGCGTCCTGTTTATATGAAAACTACATGTCCGTCCCATGATTCTTTGTATTGTGTATCATGGATGTGGGTGTTTAAACTTGTAGTTTGAGCTCTCTTTAGCACAATGGTGTGCAACATTCTCTCTAGATAATGTTTAGCTGGGCAAGGGGATGGTCAAAAAATTGGCTGGGTAACATGAAACAAATGTAGTGCTCCCTATTGTTTGTGCCAGTAACCCTGATAATTGTGTCTACTACCCCCATTTTTTTCTTTTCTATTGCTTGTCCCCAGTCCTATTTTTCCAAAGCCTTTATATTATGCTCCAACTGGCCAATGGTCTTGTATTTAGACCTAGCTTCCTAGTGTCCTATGCTTCGTCAACATTGTAATCCCGTAGAATTTATACAACAAGCCTACCATAGGGATAGGATCAGAAGTAGAAGCATATGAAGTAACAAAAAGATACAAAGTACAAATCTTTGGATCCCATTCAAACATTCAAACTGAGGTAACTGCCTCATTGGAAGCTCTCTCTAACACTGTCCTTCATCATTCTGAAAGAATAGTCACAGACCCCATGCAATGGTCACTGAGAGGTTGTCTGATGACAGATGTGTGGCTAGTGAAAAGTAAACTTTGAGTGTGGTGACAAATGATGACATTGTGAACTGAGCATACAACTTAGCTACAGGCATTAGGGATATAAAATTCTTAAAGGATATTTTATTCTTAAAGGATAAGATATTTATGGAGACTAATTAAACAAATATATTTAGAACAATAAGAGAAAGGAATGGATCATTAACACATAAAACATGATATTGTTTTTGTTTTTAACTTAAGTGACTCTTTAAACAAAAACTCTATCTATCTATCTATCTATCTATCTATCTATCTATCTATCTATCTATCTATCTATCTATCTATGTATATAAATATATGGTATTTCCCATATTACCCACCTCAAAAAGGCTGTATGTATGATATTCTTACCTTCTACAACATTTATAATTCAATGTCATTTAAGTTTTCTTGCTTTTACATATTTCTGAATCGCATGTGGACCAAGTCATGAAGAGGCAGCTCATAAACATCTACTTTTGCCATTAATAAATAGTTTAAATTAAATGTCCAAAAAAATTATAGTAGCTGTTTCAATAGATAAGCACGATAGCCAGTGGATAAATTAGATTTCAACTTTACTAGAAACTTTTGGCTGGGAGCAACAAACGTGTCTTGCCCACTGGGCTTGGTATTTTAACTCGTTTTGCCTGAGGATCATCTGCAGTTTTAGTGTTAGGGCTGCAAATCTTCTGCATCTGCGTGCAACCTAATGCAAGCTGGTTCTAGAGAATAACAAAGATTCTGTACACAGGCACAAGCTATTTCTGTCATTCATCTCACTTAGAGAAGCTGTCAGTCACAACTAATTGAAGATTCCATGTGCAAAGTTCACAGAACATGGTGTTTCATCTGTATCAGACTACAGAACAGGATTTAAATTGAAGCTTCTAAGATAATGGGGTTTAATACCAGGACAAATCTCTCTTTATAGCCTATTTTATAAAAGCTTGCAGCCGAGGTCTTGTTTGAGGATGGTTTATTGCTATAAATCTTGCTAACACTATTCTTAACTTGAACTCATGAAAGACTATTAGGACTTGTAGTAATTAAATATTTTACTACTAGAAATGAAAGGGAGACCTTTCAGTTACACACCATGCTTTGCCACCCTCTCTTATTTTCTCAAGCTTATGAGTAAACATATACTGCATATAAAACAACTCAATAGGGCTATCTTATAGGGAGATAATGCGTACTTTCTAGGTCAAAGAACCACTCATTTTTGCACATTAAGATATCTTTTTATCAGAACAATACTTTCTTCTTAACAAAAAAAAGCAAATAATATCATGTGCATACAACTCTTGTCCAATTGGTGAATCCTAAAGGTGCACCTAAAGAAAGAAACTAAAATCTTGAAGCTGTGTCTCAAAAAAAAGAAAAAAGGAACTAGCTGGAAGAGAACTAGTCACCGGTGTTGCCTGTGGACTCCCTGCAGTCTGTATTTTACCCATAAATGATCTACAATGCCTTGTTTGCTCTGTGTCTCTATGTAGTTTGTCATCTTGATAGAGTTAGAAGCATGGTTTCCGCATGTCAGAGCCTCCTTGTGCACATTCAGTTTATCTGCCTAGAAAAGTACTGTAGCAGTTTTATTTTTTGAAGAGTAGCTTCAAAACTGTTATAACTTTCAGTCTCCATGTGGTCCTAAAATTCAACTTGTCAATAGAGTTACAGTTAAACATTGAGAAAAGCTTCTTTCTACCACAAGCTAGACCTGGATTAGCCAAAATTTATCTTTTCGTGTATCTCTTCTCTCTCAGAATTTTCTTAAATGTACATGATATTTAATATCTAAAAGTTCATGTCAGTTCAACCAAAAGGACTTTTAAATCTGCCCATTTATGAATATTTTTCAAGCACCTTCTGTTAATGGGTGACATTACTCTATCCCTGTTTGCCTTTTCTGCTACTGCATTGTCACCCTGTCACACAAGCTCACAAGCTTGTGCAGGAGACTATCTTTGCTAGACTAGCATGTCTGAGCAAGTATGGTACTTGTTGGGTGGTGTACTGGTTTTAGAATCAGTTTAGAAGGTCTGTTTTTAGGATGGTTGGTAGACTGAGATACTATATCTTTGACTCTATGAAAAATTTACCTGGGAAATGGCATCCTTGGAAGCAAGTATCTGAGAAGGTGGGCTTAAATTTCTTTGGATGCTGTGCAACTATATACAACACATAAGCTACTGGTAATAGTATTTGGGTTGCAGGGCAAAGGATAAAAGGCCTTAAAACATGGCTGGGTGGATTCAAAATTGAATGCCTCTGTGTGCTGGATTTTATTATAGAGCACTTCTGTTGGCCCTGACACTTTCTTTATATCATGTACCCACTATTTCTCTGTTAAGCACAAAATGTGAGCTTTAAGCCTTTATGACTTGAGTATAAATATCATGCAGCAGAAAAGTGACTGATAGAATTAAAATCTATGCTATAAAACAAACAAAAACAAATGATTTGAGATATCTGTTTGTATGGATAGTATTTTTTTTCTTCTTTACTTTTTTTGAGCTTCTTTTTCTTGGATTCTGATTTATTTTATTCCCTTAAAATTCAGTGGCTGAATTCAGTAGTGACTGTAGTTATAAGAGAAAGTTTCTATTATAGTAGTATATGTTACTGAACATATACCAGCCATTTTCCTATTACGTGTACAGGCTAGTGGGATTGCTTGGTAAGGCCTAGATAAGGGAATGTGTTTGCTTAAATGCAGAGCTGAAGAGATGCTGATAAAGGAACAAGAGTGATGTTGGCAGATCTGCATTGTTGGCAGCTAGGCTGAAAATCAAATAACTGGCTAAAAGTTAATTAGGATTATCCTTATCCCCTGGAATAGTGTTTAAATTAAATTATGGGGACTTTTCTTCTGTAAGTATAGTGAGACCTTTCTAGAAATGTGTGAATGAAGATCTTCTAGATGCTAATGCTTTAAAGCAAATATTTGGGATAAGGGAATCCAACTAATCATTCTGGAAATTACTGTTCTTTTTTACTTCATTTTCTAATGTTAGGATAACAGCAGATTTTTGATATGTTAGGACATAACATTCTCTTATGTTTACATTATTTTTAACAGAGCTGTAGATTTTATTCAGATGTGTTACAAATTGGGAGCAGTAATATACAAAAAAAGAGATGATGGAATAAAAGTATTTAGAATGAAAACATTATGAAGAAATTTTATTAATTGGCTGTAAAATACCAATCAACTATCTAAATATTTTTTTGCATTTAAACATAGCTTTATGTTTGTTGATGTTGTAATTTACATTCTTTAAACATTTACTTCATGACTTATCCGCATTTACTTAATATAAACCATTGGTGGGTAAATTGTTTAATCCCCAAAAAACACTCCATAGAACCTCACAATTAATGGCACTCATGAGCTTTAAATATTTTAGGTGTAACTTCATTAAAAAAAAAAAACACCTAATGACTTCTTTTTGTGGGACTAGTGTACAGAACAATTACTTTTTTGTACAACTTTATTGTTTTAGACAAATGCATTGGCTTCAGATAGACTTCAGATAGGCTTCCTTTGTTGCAGAAGTTAATTAACACGTTAAGGAGTTATTTCTCACAACATACACAAATATTGATATTATAATATATATAACAAAAACCTGGTAAGTAAATCTAACTTCTTCTGTAGAACATTGGTTCTTTCATATTTGTTCCATAGAAGATACTGCTTGTATTATATTTTATTTAAATTACCTAAATGTGTGCTTATATTCTAAACATAGCTTAGTTGTGTTTTAAGAATCAATTCTGTCAAATATGACATTTTGAAAAGTAAATACATGCCAACATTTGGGTGTCCCATTTCATCTTTTTTACAAAGCAGTACGAATTAAAGCATGTAAAACCAGATAAGTAAGTCATATATGTTTTATCTGTATTTTGGGGCTGCAATTTACTATAAAAATTTTATTTCAGTTCAATATGACACCTGTTATGAGCAAGTTTTGCATTAATTTTCCCATCTTTGGTAATTTACCTTTTTTCTTGAGTTGATATATGTGACCCATCAAACATCACCAAATTCTTGCTAACACACTTCCCTATCTGATATGGATTAGCGGTTACCGTATTTTTTGCTGTATAAGACGCACTTTTTCTTCCCCAAAACCCATAAAATAATTAAAATAAGATACTCACCCAATACCCAATCCTGCGTGTGTCTCTTCTCCTCGCTGGCTGCATGCAGCGTGTGTCTCCTCTCCTCTCTGGCAGCGTGTGTCTTCTCCTGGCTGCAGTGAAAGAAGCCGACACAGCGCCCCCTGCTGTTCCCTGTCCTAACTGCCGTACAGTGGAAAAAAAGCACAGAGTGATCAGAAGGGGAATTTGAATGACACAGAGTGATCAGAAAGGGAATTTGAAAGGCACAGAGTGATCAGAAAGGGAATTTGAATGGCACATGAGTGATCAGAAGGGGAATACCGGTATGAATGGCACATGAGTGATCAGAAGGGGAATAATCTTTCAGAATCTTTTTTTTCTAGATTTTCCTCCTTTAAAATTGGATGCGTCTTATATTCCAGAGCGTCTTATACGGCGAAAAATACGGTATATTCCATGAGACCTTTAAAATTTGTTTCACAGTATTTTAGAACATATTTAAAAAACAAAAAAAAAATATATATATATATATATATATATAGTCATTTTTTTTTTTTTGTTTAAATAAATAAAACATTTCTAAAAAAAATGTATACACATGTCCATGCATTAAAAGGACATGAGAAATGTATTATGGTAACTGTAATCGATTATCAAAATATAAATTATCCAGTAAAGTTGGTGGCAAACAGACCGTCAGGAGTGCTTAAACAGTTGCAACCACAACTATTTTCTTTTGGATGTGATATTGCTCACATTTATTTTAGATTTTTTTTTTAAGTTTAAAGTTGTATATATGACAAAGAATTTACAGAACATAATGGGAATTACTAACCAGGCAAACAAAAGTGACTGCCTATGTCTCACTTTGATTAAAACCTTGAATGAAGACACTGCAATGTGCCATTCACTTTAGTGAGGATATCAGTATGAGCTATGGAACTTTGTACACGGCTAGCATGTTTTAATCAAAGAGACTCTTGTAAACCAAATACTGGCTATAACAAGCATGTAAAATATATAAATAATAATGTGTATCTGTGTAAAACACCTAAAGCTTAACCCAGTGGGTGGATATAAAAAATATATGTGTAAAATGAAAACAATGTTTAATTATCAAAAAGCTGAAAACAAGTAATAACAAATATTTGTTATCAGATACATGATGCCAGCCAGCTGTAACCTTTGCATTCTGGTGTTTAAATATTGTTGAAATGTCTTTTGCTCACTGTAAGGAGAAAGATTATAAGTGCAGAATGGTGAGGTTAAGCTTGACACAACACTTCTTTGCCAAGAATGACCACATTGTTTACTCTCTGATCCAGGAAATCTTCTTTTTGGTACACTCTCTGCATGTCTTTGTTGTAAGAGGATGATTTGTTTGTGTTTGATGTACACACATTAAAGGGCAGCCCAGTACAAATTTTAACTTAGAATAAATTGTACATCAAACATTGTACATAACACAATATTATAACATTTTATTGAGAAATACTTTTGGGTATAAGACCAACAAATAAATGGTGTCTCAAAACAGGCACCCATTTTGATCTGGAAAAATGTATAAAAGTTTCACCATCCCCTATTCATATATTATATTACATACTAAAGTACACTATCCTACATGGTCTCACATCCTATGTGAACACAGGATAAAATTTATCTATACTAATATAATATACTGTGTTTATAAAAAAAAAACTGAAATGGACAGCACGGTGGCTCAGTGGCCAGCACTCTGACCTTTGCAGCACTAGGTCTCAGGTTCGAATCTTGGCCAGGACGCTATACTATCTACATGGAGTTTGCAGGATCTCCCTGTTTTTTTCGTGGGTTTAATTGGCTTCCAGCAACAACCTTGTGTTGTTGTGATAATCCACCAAGCATTCATATATCTTTTATCAATTAATTAACATGGATGTGATTTCTCCAGACCTTCACATAGAATCCTGTGTAGGATTTGTTTTGGCCTTTATATCTATATATGCCACCCAAAAATGTTCTGGAACTCGTCTAATAAATGTAACCGTTCCATTCTGGATTCTTTATTTTAATTTTGTTGGCATAGGTTCTTACGTAGAATTTTTTTTTCTTTCAAATATGCAAGTAGAAAAAAGATTATGGTTAGTTGGTATAAATGGAACAAAAACTACATAGGAAACAGTACTGCAAGATTTTCACACATAAAAACTGTGTGGTGCTGAAATTGCGCCTATTATTCATTTTATTAAATATACATTGCATATATTTAAAAAGTTTATGAGATGTCCAGCTAGAATTCAACCACCATCTAAGGCTTAGTGCATGCAAGTAGACATGCTGCCATTTATATGCTCAACCATGCAGTCAACACTCCAGTAACCAGTTGATGGGTCCTAAAACACTAAACACTGAATTTGTCCTAGATTTTGTACCTCCTATCATCTTCCCCGGTTAGAAAGTGATCAGAATTTATTTGCATAAAACAATACAACTTTTATTTGATATTTAACATCACTTCTATCCACAGTAGAAAAATTTGCCCCTTCGAACATTCGGCTACTAATTTTTCTTCGGATTCATTTCAGATCTGAACATTTTATCGGACCTCAATTTGGACAGATTACTTTCAGTAATGCCCTGGAAATTCTATATTGGTAAATGTCAGAGTATAATATTTATATGGCATAATGTAGTTACAGCTTTCCAGCACATACAGAACAATTTTTACAATTTTTGTTTTATTAGCCATACTATATGCAGAATATACGCAGAATATACTAGATACATCCACTGTTTTTAATGGCATTTGTTTTGGAATTCAGAGTTTTTTATTCTATCTGAAGCCAATGCATTTGTCTAAAACTTATCTCCTTTAGTCAAAAGATTTGTCCCGATATGACCTGGAAATAATTTTGTGCTTCGTTAATCCCCGTTTTAGCAGTATTCATATAGCAGTCTTTTGCGTAACAATTCCTGAATCACTGTAACCATGTAAGTCAGTAAGTATATTTAATATGTATTCCTTGACCAGCAAATAGCACTTCTATTAGCATATTAAATATACCAAAGTGTGTTAGGTTTGAGCTTGTGCTACATTCTCTTATATTCTACTTCTAGTATTTTTTGTCCTTGTGTTAAATCCTCATCAGTGGGTTGCTTTCTTTGTGTTACAACATAAAAAATATCTGTTATATTGGTTTTGTTTTGCCCTTCGAAATTGGCATTTCACATTATTGTGAACATTTTCTGCTTTCCGAAGAGCAGCTTTAAATGATGAACTTCTATGAAAAAATAGAATACAGAATCTCTCTAAACGAGAAGAGAAAATTAATCCATGGGCAAAGTAGATTGTACTTGTAAGTAAAAATTTAAGGCAGATTTGAAGGATTTTCGGTTAATGAGGCTGCAGCCAGGATTTTTCTGTCTGGATAGATTCACAGTTTAAAAATATCCATCTGTAAGATCTTCAGGAAAGTCCCTTATGTTCCTTACATTCTTTTTTTTTTTTTTAATCATTTTTTGTTAATAATTTGATCTAAAGCACAACTCCCAGCCCAGGTTTGTAAACACAATTCTGTTCTCTGATACAGACTATATAAGCACATTAGGTTATCTTCAGACAAATCAGAAGCTTCAGTGCCCTAGTACATATCAGGGCTCTGATGGGTAGCTGGAAGATCAGCCCTTAAAGTTAATTAGGTTGTATTGCAGTCTCCAGTGCTTTCTGTATTACACTAGAAGGGTGAGCATATACAACAGTGAGGACTTGAATTCTTTTTTTTTTATATGTAACATCATTTTCCTCTTGGTAGAAGAACTCCATGCCGAAATTTTCTTTTTGGAGGGATGAGATGTCTTAGAGCAAAGAATAGATTCAGATTAGATTTGGAGGCTCTATAGTAACCTGTACTTATTTGAAGTTGGGGGTTGGTTACACCACAACGAATTGCATATGTATATGTTTTTAATGTCAATGACAATTATTTATGTCTAAATGCGCACACACACAGAATGCTGTATCACAACACTTAGAACAGTTGTGATTGTTTATTGTATTGTGGTTAACTGTATTTAGACAAATAATGCAGCACTTTATTTTCCAATACACACAAATGCACCTGAATTCCTATAGTAGAGATGGTAATGTACACCTCTATGAAAGTTTTTTTTTAGCATATCATTATTAAAAAAGAATGTAATCCAACTTTAAAAAAAAGCACAGGTACAACTGAATTACCCATATTTAGACAACACAAAAGAACTCAGCAGTGTTAGCACTGCAGGTCGTGCCGGCGCCGCTGCTCCTAATCGCAGGCATGGGCGCCGGGTTCTATCTCTCAGGTAACACTACCTATGTTCCATATCAGTGTTTCCTCCATGCTGAGACTTGCTCTGTTTGTGAGCTGGCATGGGTGTGTCTCTGAGGTAACACACACACGCCCTCTGTTTTCCACAGCCTATGGCTGATGTCCTGCAGGGATTTAAAGGCACCTCCTATTACAGGAAGTTGCCTGAGCAATCTCTGGCTTACCAGCATTATCCTGTGTTTAGTGATTTATCTGACTGCTTTCCTGTGTACCGGACCTTGCTACGTTTTTGGACCTTGCTTGTTTGCTGCCTGACCCTGACCTCGGACTTCGCTTTTGGACCTTGCTTGTTTGCTGCCTGACCCTGATCTCGGACTACGTTTTTGGACTCTGCTTGTCTGCACCCTGGTCTTGACTCCTGTGGTCAGCTGCCACTGGCCTGGGGATTGTTCTGGAGTGGCACCTGGTAGCTACCCAGCAGCCCAAGCCTATCCTCACCATCAGAGGCTCTAGTGAAGACCGGGTGGCTGCTTAGTTACGCCCCTCTAGAGTTTACCTGGCCAGCGGCACAGTGGGTCCACACCTTCGTTCATAACAAGCAGGCATATATAGCAAGTAAGATCCTTTGAACAGCATGAGTTCAGCAACCCTATTCAGATCAAATAAAGTGGCCTGTCATCCTGATATACCCTATTAAAAAGCGATTGCACATATTTCCCCAAAAAGAGATAGCAAAAAGAAATAGGAAGCTTCCAAAGGACAAAACCAACCCAAGACTGTTCGTCTGTTCGTCAAGATACAAAACAACATGACATAGACTGATGTAGGTCAGAGAACATTCTGAATACCCAAGGTTCTCTGTAACATTTTCAGATTGTTCCATTCTATATATTGAAATAATTTCATGATGTCTCGCTTGATCTCTATTCAGTTCACCCTCTAAATATTAACACCACAAATACTCAGGTTTGTAGGAGTTCAAGTTCCTGATGGTGTTGCTTTATCCATCAACATCAATTTGTGTAGTGCAAGTTTAACCTCAGCCAAGGTGGGAACAGGAGAGGCCAGCCAATGGGTTAAGTTTTTTTTCCTTATGCTGCCAACAAACAAACAATTTCCCATTTAGTCAGATGTTATTAAAAAAAAATTCTTACCCGCCAGGTGGGCAAAACCTGCCAGTATCTCCACATTTATGGCACAACACCCTGCTGATTGTAGTTATTCACTACTGGTAACCCAAATGCCTGGAAATGTACATTTGTTATCTGTCTTTTTACGCAGTCATTTACAGTTCAGTATTGCTAACTGAATGACTCATATGTCATCTCTTTCACCTTGTCTGTAACTATTGCCAAATCTGAGAACAGTCCTGCTGCTTGATGGCATTGTTGCTTGGTCGGATCAGCTGCTATAGAAGCTTTTGAGGAAACAATTTCTATCAAGCTTGCCAATTGGGAGCTTCAACTTTTAAGATTGTTTTTATTAAATACTGCCTTTAACTGTAAATCAATGATGAACAGATGCACCAGTGTGTCATGATTCCAGTCATTTACCAGACAGGTGCTTTCAGTCGTCTGTAATCAGTGAATATACGTCTATTTATGTCTCCATATTGGCTTTGCCACTGCTTTACATTTATTCAAAGGTTTTGAAAGAATGTACGGTATTGTATCTGTAGACAATGAATGAAGACAACACGTGCCGCATAAATAAAATCTTAGCATAAAGGACCTCAGCAGTCGCAATTGTGAGTGGGTAGCGGATGTCATTCTCTTAAAGTAATTTTCTCTTTCATTTTGTATTGTGCTGTCACAATGTTATCTGCGGTAAAGAACAGTAGCAGTTAAGGTAAATAACAGGTTTTGCAAAACATATATAAAGGAGGTGCCATGAATAAATCAATAGTAATTATATACACAACTAAAAGTTATCTCAGATTTGGTTTATTAGAAGTTAGTCACTATATTCTTACTGTGTAATTAATACTAAAACAACGTAGAACTGATATTGTATGAATGCAACAAAAAATTTTGCTTAATGTTAAAGTAGACCTTTGATCTGTTTAGGTCTTTAGAAGTACATGCGCTAGCATAATGTTCATTTTTAGCAATGCACTACACAAATACTATACAAATATACAGCTAAAATGTATAAAAAGCTTACGCTTCCCTTAATTAAAGAAAACCTATAATGAGGGTGTATAGATACTGTTATTATTGTTTCTGGCTAGGTTGTACTGACCTGGGACAAGCATACAAATGTTGACGTTTTAGTGCAGCAATGATACCTTCATTATTTGGAAAAGGATTAAATTTAAAATAAATCTTTATTAGGGGAATATGTAGGCAATGCTGAACAGACTTTTTGAAAATACTAGAAGCATAAATAATATTCTGATCCAGTTACCTCACTGATTTTAACATCACTGACCATGAGACTACAATGAGATCTGGAATTCGGACTTCAATCTGACTTACATGATTTAGGATTGTTTCAAGACAGTAACACAATAAATATAAAAGTTAGTAGCAGCCCCGCAGCTAGCAATTTAATACAATGGCAGGCTTCATGTTTGTCTCAGAACATTTTTTTAAAGGAAACTATAAGGAAATTCAGCTTGGTAAAAAAATCTTCTCACTGTTCTGCTGAACCAATTACTGACCTGGTAAAAATACAGAAGTTGTCATAGGTTCATATTCTAAAAATACTGAAAAAGAGTTAGTAAAATCGAATTTTCTAGAAATAGGTCACCACTAGAAACCTTAATATTCTTTAGATTACAAGTTTATCTAAAATGATTGCACTGCCTACCTCTTCTAACTCATTGGGTGGTGCTGAACCCATACCTCAGTTATCTACTTTTTGCAGAGCTAATCTTGATGATGTTCTATATAATCTGGCACTTTGAAATGTGTCAAATTTTGTGCCTTGTTTTTTCATGCACTGGGCGATAGGGGTGTCAAACTTTTGCCCGGGGCTGAATCTGGCCCCTAACGTCCTTTTTTTTGGCCCCTAACAGAATCTATTTATGAACTGCAGCTGACCCGCAGCTGCATTGAAATAGTGCCGCTACTACAATTCTCAGCATCACTCACCTCTATAGATCAGTGGGCTCTCTGCCTATGCGGGGCCCTGCATTGGACTGTTTTAAGGACGCAAATAATGCCGAGAATTTTAGTAGCGCCGCTATTTTAATGAAGAGCGAGTTTCAGCGGCGGGCCACTATAAGGATTTAGCTCCGCATTGGCTGCGTCTGGCATTTCCAGCACTCCCCCTCAGCTGTACATTTCTTTGCTACTCCAAGGCATGGACTTGAATAGTTGGACTTTCTTAGAAGAATATTGTTCTTATTATTGTTAGCCAGTGCAAAAAGGATACCACTGAAATTTAACTCAGAAGGCTATAAACAGAGAAAGAGGTTTCTCTAAAGAAAGCTTGTTCCAGATTGAATGTGAAGCAAAACCTCTTTGTTTCCATATGAAAAGGGTTTATATCTAATGGGAAAGAAAAATTTCCACAAATTTTTCAGTAAATTTCAAGGTTGGCCAGCGACTTTGAGTTTTTAATTTTGGCCCTCTGTGTATTTGAGTTTGACACCCCTGAGTTAGAGAAACCGTAGCATGCAACTGGCAAATTTCAACTCCCCTAAAAGTTTGTTTTATTCTGGAAATAGTTTTTTTTTTTATTATTTATAAAATGAACCACTAGATTGAAAAAGTTGAAAATCAAATACTTACCTGTTTAGCCACACTTGTACCTGAACCTTCAGACAGCACTATGTTTACACCTTTTTTACCATTTGAGTGATAGTTTTAAAACAAGTCCTGTTACTCTTGAGCTGCTTTTCTTGACATTTTTAACATAGGGGAACCTTTAAAAATGTTTAGGTCTTCAGGGAACCCCTTCTATAATTACTTTATCCACAGATAACAGTATATTAGTGTGGTGGTCAGTAGGGGAATGACTCATGATTACATTTCTGGACAGTGGGAAAAATGTCACCCTTAGAGATAGCCTAAAAAATCATTGGTTTTATTCACATTGACCTGAGGAGCACATTGCTTAAGGAGCCCCAGCAACCTCTGGAAGAATCCTAGGGAAGGGAAAACACTGCTGTAGATTGTTCTATAAACTTACTTAATTATAATTACAAAAGTCTGTTATAAATATTTTCACATATTATACACAGATTCACACATTTTCCAATGAAATCTAGTTAGAAAACTATATGGATCTTGTGTAATATTTGTGTATTTTGTTATTTTTTATAAATCGCAAAAGTACATAAAAAATAAAGTTTAATCAGGAAAAAATATAGCTTAGAATGGACAGGTGTTAATAAGGTATGTTTATGGTTTAGTAAGTGTTAATAAGGGTTTAATTATGTATAATTTGTTTTACATTTTGTTACATGCAAGGTTGCTGTGAAAGATCATTTATTTGACGTGCACATAAAAGATCAGACATATATTGGATACATAAAATTGTGTGCAAACACTGTAAGAATTTTACATAGGGACCAATGCAGCTACTGCTGAGACTTCGAGAAAGACTCAAGAATAAGATTTCTGTATCTTGCCAAAATTTGTAATACAATGGCATACTTCATACACTTAGGTTCTTAAGTGGTAAAATGCTACAGTTCGTAATGTTGAAATACAGCCTTGTTACCAAAATAGGAAATAACATAAATCTGAACAGATGGCCGTAAACATCTAGTAGACAAACATGGTTGTCCAACCTTTTTTTATCCATATTTTCCAACATGAAGAAGATCACAAATTATGTAGTGTGCCAAAGCAAACATTAATCATGACCACAATATGATAACAGCAGGAGGGACATACTGAAACCATAAGTCGATTTGCTATACACATAACACACCTTTGCCATGGTTTTATACCCACAATATTTTTTATACTGGGTGGCGTTCAAGAAGTGCAGTGGCCAGCAGTACTTATTTTACTGAGCACAGGGGTCAGGAGTACATAATTCCTAACCCACAAAGTGCAAGGTGGGCTGGGTATTGATCAGATTATCGCTTAATGTCAAGAGTTGTGATTTGCCCAAGTATGGCATTGCAACAGGTACAAGGTAACTGCTCTAACTTACAAAATGTTGTTAACATGTTTGTCCCGTTTCCCACAGACTCATACTTACATAGCTCTGTTTGTTTACATTTATCTCTGTAATTCTTCCCTGTCCTAGTTGTATCTGTGCATTACAGCCTCATAAAGTTCTATGGGACAGTAAGGCAAGTATATGTCCCTGGGAAGGGTGTCCCTAAAGCAGGGCAAGATATCACTTGGTAAATCTTTTTTTTAAAACTCTGCCAACTAATGGCACCAGCAATATAATATAAACCAGCAGTCAGAAGCAGGAGTAGGCTTGGTGTGGTCTGATTATGTTAAAGTTCCAATATGTACCTGTGAGTCTAAAAGAACAGCAGGTGCCAATCTACTATTGTATGTCAAAAAGTTCTTTGTTGCATTTAATTAGAATTATATACTACAGGTAAATGTAGCTTTTAGGCACAGCTCTGAATGTAAGCATAACAGAGTCAAAAGTACCTTACCTTGTAGTTTAATCTACATTATTTCTGTCAATCTTTTTCTAGTTACCCAAGCTTGCATTCAATTCTTTCACAAATCGCTATGGGGAAAAAATCACCCTGTATTTACAAAGTGAACTATGTGAAATATCATGTGTATATAACCTGGGGTTATAATTTTCTGTTGCTTTCTATTTTTCTTGCAGAACCCTATCTATAGAGCGGTTGCTAAATTTATAATTGTGGTTTCTGTAACGCTCAGTAAAAGGATAGAAAATCCTCAAGAAGTGAGTTGAACATTTTACCATGCAGTCTAATGATTTTACTGAAAACATAATAAAAATAAAATGTACAGTTTGGAACTACTTTACAATAATTACCACTCTCTATTCGGTTGCGTACTTTTGCTCATTTAGCTGGGCAATGCAGAGATTAGATGGTGTACCAAGTGCAGTAATTTATATTTTAATTGGTTGGTCTGGTTAATGCCTTTTTTTTAAGTTGCTGTTTTCCTTGGTTAAAATAGTTCATGTAAGCTGAAAATGTAATATAAACTTACAGCTGAAGTGCATGCTATGTATACTGCATGTACTGAGATGGAAGGGACAAAAGTTAGATGGGTGATGCTGGTCCCTAGTAGTCCAAAGAACACGCTGAAAGAAGTGATGACTTAAGGAGTTTGCAGAATTGTAGCTATCATAAATATCACCTCAATATATTGTACAGTTGATTGTAGCACTGTAACATTTGAACAATTACAAAAGCTTTTCTATTTCTTTACATGTACTTGGCAAGGACAACAGTGGCAACAGTTTTGTTTTTATTTTTTTCAGTTGTGTATTATGTTTGGCATGAACTGCCATTTTTACATGGTTGTAGTTACATATGTTAAAACAGGTGCATTGCAGTGATATTTTGAATGTCAAGCCAATTCACTAACTCAGTTCAACCCCAAACCTCTTGCTTTGCATTGTTGGTGCATTACTGTGTATTGTGTTTGCACCAGTATTGTCTTCTCAGCCTGTTCACATGACTGGTACGTCTTAATACAATACACTCTAACATGCAACATAACACTCCTTGTGTGCATTTTGTTTTTATACCACAATGCAGATTTTATATATTTAAATGGGCAAATTGTCTTTCAGTTTCAAAGAACCTTCTTTAGTTGTGTGAGAAAACATGGGACAACATTCTGGAAATTCAACATGCAGAATTTGTGTTGCAGTGAATACTATTGGAGAGAACAGGCCCTAAAGAACCAAATCATGTCATTCATTTTGCCTATGCTGAAAATGCATGACTACACATTTATTTGAAAACAGCTGTTAATAAACTTTATTCCTTCCAATTCTTAATATTTAATTTTAGGTGATTTCAGGCTGAAAACATCAGTCTCAATATTCGGTTTATAAAGTATAGCAAGAAAAAATTAATACAATGAGTTAACCTGGAATCCTCGCTGCCTACTCTATTAGTTGTTGTAATACAAATGGCAGTCAAGCAATAATGGCAAATATTTTTATATTTTAATTCAAGCCACTGTTAATACAGACTAAAATTGAATTCTATTAGGATGATTATTTTTGCCTGTGAGTGTTCAATCAACTGATAATTAATGTTGAAACGGTGGGATGGTTGGATGTGATGCCGCTGCTTGGTGTGAGCATTTTTGTCAAGCCTAGGATGAAAATTAGAGATTTTTTTCCTTCACTGTGTGCATCATTTCTTATTTATTTGGTCTTTGCTGTAAACTAAAAATAGCAATTATGTAGCAGTACATGAAAATAAACATTTTTACAAGCTTTCATTTCTGTCTGCACCTAAAGATAACCTGTACTGATAGAAAAATATAGGCTTGCATTTCTAACCTTTCTCTGCAAATGCTAGTTGTCTCTTAATTGAATGTTTTTCGGGTCACAGACTAGGCAAGCATGCAGCAAAAAAAGTTTGAATACTTCATCTTCATACTTGTTCTGGGTCAACAGCTGAGAAAGCATTGAAGTAATTGGATCAGTGTGACATCCAGACAACTTGCGTTTATCAGAAGCAGAGGTCAGCAGGGTCAGTCTATGTATTTCTTTAATCATGGCATTCATTTGAGTCACTGAGTTTTGTCTTATCGTATGTCAATCATTGAGTTACTCTGTTGTGAGGATTGTCCACACCACATTTGCATTCTATATTATTGGAAGTTTTCTGTTGGATATCTCATGGTCTGCATCTGTTTCCTTTTTGCAAGTGCTTGCATTGCCTGACCTGTGGTATGAATGGTATAGTGTGCTGAGCTAAAATGCACATTCAGTCTCCACCCAGTATTCCCTTTGTTCCGTGCTTCACATGAGTATTTTTTTCCAGGGTCCTCCTCTTTGACAGACTTTGCTACTTTACCAGTAGTCACAGGTATGTTGCAGTTTGTGGGTACTTGAACATACCTATTTTGGTTTGATTTATTACCACTTCCTAAGACTGGAGAAGATAGACTATCAAGAGAGAAACCTGGGTGATCCAGAAAACCTGAAATGTATCTGGTTTAGGATTGAAAACATTTTTCATATTTCAGTTTTGCTATATTAACTTTATTTTCCCTTGAAGGTCGTACTTCTCCGGTCTTGGAGAATTTAAAGCTAAATCAAACCTTTTCTATCTGAAAGAGGAGACATTTAGTGTCTTTATTTTAGGGTAAATCCCTAAATAAAAGACACAATAAAAAAAATTGATCCAATAAGGTACAATGGTAACAAAGAGCAAAGAAGCCAGAATCAAAGAAGGAGAGGAGGTGAAAGAAGGGAAGAAGGAGGAATGCCATACCTCATACACTGCTATCAGAAATGGCAATAATATTAGGTTACATTTTAAAAATAATTTGATACTTTCTGGTATACTGTTGAAGTTTTTTTTTTTTATCATTAAACATAGCATTTGAATATTTTGATCTTATGAAATAATTCAGTTGTTTTTGTGAGCAGGGTTTTTTTCTTTCCTTTTTTCATTTGCCTTTATTTGCCCCAGCAATAGTAGTATAGCAAATAGAAAGTGAAACTTCTCAGAGGCTGCAGCAAGTTAGTGGACCTGTAAAGTCTAACATAGTGGTCTTGTTATCTAAACTTCTGAGAGTTATTAGCAGCCAGTGGGGTCTTAACAGTGTCCGCAGAAATCTAACATATGCATTTTACAAAGAGTTAGCATAGAACCTTGATGAACTTTTTGTGTGTCAGTTGTTTCATTGAGGAATAAAAAACAGTAAAAATGTCTAAAAACCATGAGGTTTTCATACAGTATTGGTTAAAATACCCTAAACTAACTGGAGAATTCTGTTTAGATATTTCATTTTTATATTTTTCAAATATTAATTTCACTTTATTATTATTAAGCAGGATTTATGTAGCGCCAACATATTACACAGTGCTGTACAATAAATAGGGGTGGCAAATGACAGACAGATATAGACAGTGACACAGGAGGAGGAGAGGACTTTCCACTCTTTTTACGCTGATAAAATTTATTTAAAAAAACACACCATATTTTCAGGTACGTTTGGCCTCCAATCCCATGTATTGCCACCTGGTAATTATCTCACACAGTGGTGGGTGGAAATCCATTGTGAAACAATATGTTAGATGCTATAAAACATGCTAAAGATTAATGACTCAGGGGTTACTGTCATATCCCTGCTGTAGGTCTTGAGAGCCTGTGCTTCTCTCACTGGCAGTTTACTAAAATAGTGCTTTTAGCCTTATTTCACTCTGAACCCATTTTATCAAAACAAATTTTTGCAAAGCTTCACCTGGGGTGTCATTTTATTTTAATACCTCCTAAAGCTCACAGTATGTGTTTTTATTAATATTGGGTATTCTCAAGCTTTCAAAAAGCCAGTGTTTTTGGTTAAAATTTGGCAAGTTCAAGTTACAGACTTGACGTATTAGTCTGCTTAATGTCATATTTACCTAATATTTACCTGATTAAAATATAAAATTTTTGTGTTTTAGTCCTAAACATGAAAATATTGAAAGTAGGTAAATGCTACTGTATAGATATACTGTACATTCTCTTTCCTACGTTCCTACCGCGTTTATATGCGTTTTTGTGCACTTTTACAAGCGTTTTAAAGCTTAACTCTAAAACGCAAAAAAACTTTTATAAACGCCTATGACGCGTTTTACCGCGAATTGCCGCGATTTTACGTAAGCGTTTATAAAAGTTTTACTTTTAACCCTTTCAGGGAAAGTACAGGGGTACATAAAACCCCTTACTCATTCCCTGAAAGGGTTAAAATATGTGTAAAAAAAATTGGACGAGGCTTTAATGTTAAATTATTTTATTAAATGTGTGTGTGTTTGTGTAACTAATTTTTTTTTTTTTTTTTCTTTTCTTTTTTTACAGGTTATCCCAATGACAGGATGATTCCCAGGGCTGTAATCATGACATGAGCACATCCCTGGGAATCCTCCTGACAGTTCTTCCTCAGCCATTCAGCACTAGATATGAATGGGGAGACTTGTGCCCATTCATCTCTAGTGCTCTATGATTGGCTGAGAAATAGGAAACCCTGATGACAGCTAAAGCATCATCAGGATTTCCCTTTCCTCAGCCAATCAGGGAGCAGAGCAGTCAGCGGAGCTCTGCTATGCTGACAGCTCCGCTCCCGATTACTCCCCCAGCCCTAGAGGAGGTAATACATGTAAAAGAAACGTAAAACCTCAGCCAATCACAGAGCACTAGGGGTAAATGGAGAGCCTTGTCTTCATTTAACCCCTAGTGCCTGGAGATCCCTCACTGTCAGGAGAAGTCCCATGGCTGTGCTTATGTCATGAGCCATGGGAATCATTCTGTCATTGCGATAACCTGAAAAAAAAGTTTAGTTACACAAAGACACACACATTTAATACAATTATTTAACATTAAACCCTCGTCCTATTTTTTTTACATATATTTTAACCCTTTCAGGGAATGAGTAAGGGGTTTTATGTACCCCTTATGAACCCCCCCTACTCATTCCCCAGGGTGGGGTGGTGGGGCTTCCAGAGTCCAAAGTTCTGCTAAAAACGTTTATAAAAGCCCCCATTGTTTTTAATAGAAGCTTTCATAAAAAGTTCAATGGAGTTCAATGGAAGCATTTTCATGCGTTTTCCTGCATATAAATCCTCGCTCAAAGACGTGCCTGAAGGAAATGTCCTGGTGTAGATCAGCCTATTGGAATGCATAGGGACTTTAAACATGGGCTTTAAAAGCCTCAGGTTAAACGCTGGGGAAACAGTCCGTGTAGACTAAGCCTAACATATTTGCTGTAAATTGTGTTTCTATTTATTCTCTCATATTGTTGTTTTAAATACTATCGTTTAGCTGACACTGCTGAAAAGGTTGCATATTGATGGTATATCAATTGCTGTAACCTTGATTTTGCACTGATAAAATTTGGAAGGTAATACTCTGAGTATTCTAATCTTGTAATTAATGGCATGAATGAACGAATCTGCCAGTAATCAGGGATAAATATAGGCTTGGTGTAATTCTTCTGTGACTTGTGAAAATGCCTTTTTTATTGATTAGAAGTTTTATTTTCTTCCATGTGGATAACCAGTCATGATAAAGTAGTCTGTTATGGAACAATCATTGACATGGACACTGACATAACAGAAACTGCCAGTATTTACTTATGTGGAGGCTCAGTTTGCTGCTGAACTGTTGTATCTAAACAAGGCTCTCATAACACTATTTCTCAGATTTATGGGGTTCAGCATTTCCTGTTTTTGTATGTTGGATAGTAAATACTTTAAAAAGGTCCGGACCTGCCTTGGGATTTAGCGAACCCGCATGGTTCCCCATGGCCGGATACTTTGCAGCTTGGTCACTCACACTGCAGTGAGTCTCTATATTTGACAACTTTTGGCAGTACTGTACCTTTTACTGCCACCCCAATTAATTCTCTAACTATCAGTTATGGTGGTTTGATCATTAAAAGGCATTTTTTAGCATTTCTGGGCATTTAGAAGGAGTTTTTGAGCATAATAACACTTTCAAAATCAAGCCCATCAATTAAATGCTCTGGTGTGCATTGGCCCTTTGGAATTTATTTACTCATTTAACCGCTGGGGAAACAGTTTGTGTAGATTTAGTCTAACACAGATAGTAAGGCATTAAATACTACAACATTTTAGAAGAAGAATTCTGAGTATAAATACAGAAAATGCAAAAATAACCTGTAATACACACTGTAGAAGAACCTAAAAGTCAGAATCTAAACTTGTCTGCAAATATTTTGTTTTATCTTTATTCCGTGCAAATAATTACATTTTAACTTGAAGGTCTTGGAAGTCTAAACCAAGCTTTCCCTTCTGAACTGGAGCCTACTATTGCATACAGAGTGCCCTCAGCAGTTCTACAATTGTGGGATGAAAAATGAAAATGTGTGCACTACTCTAAGAAAAGGCTTTCATGTTCACTTGCATAAAAAGTAGAGTTTTAAAAATGTATTGTAACTCAAAATATAATTCTCAGTATGTTTATATCATTGTGCCTCACTGTATAAAAATAATTTTTTGTTATAAAAAAAAAAAATCTTACCTCGAAGTTCTGTCATTACCAGCACTTACTGATAAGTATCCAACTATTTTTATTGGATATCGGCCTCAATGCCCATTTACTGTGAGTGGGTATTGCTCCAGTTCATCTTGCTGGCAAATAAGTACCAGAGGTAAGAAGGATTACCCATATAACAGGACCATGGAAAACTATGTTTTAGTTTATTAAATACTACAGGTCGCAGCATTTATATATTTTTAATTTACAGTTGCTTTTTTAAAGCCCTTCCTGTTTAATGCTGTCACCTTTTCTCCACCACCCTGCAATTTGCAGAGATGTTCTAAGCCTGTCTTGGGCATTCCTTAAATTCAATGACCAAGGAGCACATGCGACAGGCTGACAACGCTGCTGCTAATTCTAAGGCAGTGGAAAATTGTTCATTTCTTGCACACCGTATACAAAAAAATGTGATAAATGGTAACAGTTTTTGTATATCACACAATATTTTCATTGCTGCTAATCAATCTTATATTTAGAATATACTATACACTCAAGTTTCATGCCACGCAGCCACATTTTATAAAATAAAAAAAATTGGGGGGAAAATGGATGCCAATTCTACAAATTACATTCCCCTGCAAAAAGATGAAAAACTGTGATAACCCAGTATTGTCCAAAGAGTACTTTGGAGTAATTTGGAGTTACCAAGAGCTCTGATCCTAGAAATACTCATTTTGCCCTGACACATGGACAGTTGTTATTTACATATGCACATGTATTGAAGATGTGCATTATTTTATGTACATTGGGGGTGGGGTCGAGGGCCCCTTTTATTCAATTTATACAATTTTAGGTTAACTTTTATTAATTTTCATGATATTTTTTAATAATTTTCATGAATTTTTAATAATTTTCATGAAAATCTACTTTTGCAAGGGTGGTTAATAAGTCCATATATGTGAGTATTATTTAGTGACAGGTTTTTATTATTGAAACATCATGGACTACAACACTCACTAAATCCAATCACCCGATCAGCTACTGAATTTTTTACAATCTGCATTCTTATTACAGTTGTATACCCAAAAGTTTCTAGAGTAGGCCCTGGTAAGTGATCTTTCCCTCTTGGACCATGTAGAGAATCCAGCGTGGATTTTTTTCTTGTCCTAGGCTGTCTGGTGGGAGGGGGGGTTGCAATGTGTTGGAGATGCCATGTCTGACGATCTAATGGTATAACAGCAGCAAAGATGACTCCTACTGAAAACCCTACTTGTAAAACATTAATTAAGGTCATTGGCATTGGCAGTGTAGGGGTCAATGTTTTTTTTCAAAAAACTGGGTGTAATTAAGTACAATATATTGACACACTAGATATGTAGGTCCATTAAAATGAGTTAACACATTGCAGTGTGTGCAATATGTTTAATTACATTAAGGGAACTCATTCATTTACCGTATTTTTCGGACCATAAGACGCACTTTTTTCCCCCCAGAAGTGGGGGGAAAAAGTCCCTGCGTCTTATGGTCCAAATGTAGCCTCTGTGCCCGGGCCGTCTCTCCGGTATCCTCCCCAGCCGCTGTCCCGTCCCCCCTGTGTAGCCCCCCTCCGGCTTTTCTCCTGTCCAGCGCGGCCAGAGTGACTGTGACTCCTGTCACTCTGGTATCTTGCTCCCGGCGTCCTCCCACTCTCAGCATGATTGGCTGACAAAGTCATGCTGGGAGCAGGAAAGCACACACATACACAACACACGTACACAACACAAAGTAAACAAATGTTATATTGCAATCCGATTGTCATACATAGTATGACAATCGGATTACAACTGAAAGGAAATACTCACCCAGGTGTCCGCAGCTCTGCTTGCTGCTGGCATCTTGCAGAGAGAAGTATAGCATAATGCAGAAATCCTGCATTATGCTATGTATCTCTCCACACATGCCAGCAGCTTCCAGCCTCCATATCTGTCTCAGTCTGTGTGAGCACGCAGGGAAATCCCCCCCCTCACATCACTCCGGAGGATGAGTCATCTTCCAGTGATGTGATTGGTGAAGTATGGGGGTGTGTCAGGGAGGGAAATTTAAAGGCAGATTACAATGTAATCTGCTTTTAAATGGTTTTTACAGTACAAAAACACCACACAACATAAAAATAAAAGTACCGTACATTTTGATTTTATTTTTAGATTACATTGTTGTCTATTATTTCATTATTGTTTTAAATTATTATTTATATTTATGTATTATATTATAATTTATGATTTTAATATAATAAATAAATATAAATAATGTTAATAATGGTTCTAAATGCTGCTGTTTACTTTACAGGGTTGATTACATGTGTTTATGACTGTGCTGTTGGTTTTTAATGCACATAAAATATTTTAGGACACTATTTGTTTCAGAATATTTTTTTCTTCATTTCCCTTCTCTAAAAACTGGTGCGTCTTATGGTCCAGTGCGTCTTATGGTCCGAAAAATACGGTAAGTGGGATGCCTAAAGCAGGACAATGGACCAAGAGCAAACTTTTCTGCTAGTACACCACAATGTACAGTAGTGTTACTGCTTGTTGCAATGCAAGTGTTGGGATGCCATTCACAATATATGCCGCTGCGTTCCATCAACATACACAAAGCTACTGCAGTGTAGGGAATGAGCCCAAAATCAAGTCCTTGTCCTGAGTAATCGAAACAAGCTGCTGCAGGCTGGGAATGGGGTGTTTCAGGTCACAGCTTCACTAAGATTAAGCTCTGGGAGAGAATTAGCATTTTTAATGCTATAACCATATACTATTAAGTTAAAATTGTTTAAATCCAACTACATTTCTGTAGAATAAATCCTTGAAGACTGTGTGCAGCTGAAAAACAAATCCTGATGCTTTTTGACCTCTCTCTCTGTTAATCCTGTTCTGCTATTACCGTGGCACTTTGATCCACCACTATAAAAAATTGTAAACCTTAAAAAAAAAAAAAAAAAAAAAAAAGGACAGGTGCCTAAACCATGACACATGTCTATGTCTTTGCCCCTATATAGCATTGTACATTTTAGTGATCAGTCACAGAAGGTGCCAGAGCACGAACTTTCTGAAATGGTAGCTGCTTGGATGGTTGAAATTTTAGAAGCTATAAATAACACAGGAAAAAGGTTTTAAAAGCAGCAGCAATCAGTCATTTTGTTATTTTTCTGCTTCTTTGAGTAGGCTTACAGAAAATGAGTTTCTGAATAGAGCCAACAAGCAGTGTATACTGGGAAAAGAGGTGTAAGCATAATATACCATTTAAAGTAATGAAAATGAAACATTTGATTCAGAATGTGATAGCAATAAAGATGTGGGAAATACTCCAGGTAGTTGTAAGAAATTGTGACATCTTTTTGAAAAGTCTGATATTAGCATTTACTAGCTTTTTAAAGCTTACTCCAAACAGCAAACCATTACATGGCTCTTACCCTTGAGGACATTACAGCTTTCTTCCATCATTAATTACTGCCATCTCACATCCTCTCCAAGAAACACGTGTTGGGTTATTGGATAAATGTAAAAACGTTACTGGGAGAAGGGGCTGCAACTTATTAATCAGCTTAAAGTTGCAGTCATTTTTTCTAACTACAGTTTGTTATTATATTAACATTTGTAACCCCAGATATTCACTCAAATGGTCAGAGAAAGAAATCCGAATGAGCAAAAATTTGACATTGACCCCCCAGAGAGAAAAAAGAAGCAACAACTGAAATATTGTACTGGTGGACTAATAAAGTGGAACTTTAGAAAAACAGCTTAATACACAGATGAATTACACATAACAGATATGTTTTACCTGCAAAAGAACATGTACTGCAAAAAAATGCAGTTAGGCTAATTGGCTTCCCCCCCAAAAAATTGACCATAGACTGTATTAAAGACATATGACCTAGTTATGGACATTAGATTGTGAGCCCCCTGGAGGGACAGCTAGTGACACGACTATGGACTTTGTAAAGCGCTACGTAATATAATGGCGCTATATAAATACCGTGTAATAATAATATTAATAATATTAATAATACTGCTGCCTAATAAAACATAACATTTCCATGGCCTGCCTACATAGCACATCCCTGTCTGGCAAAGGATTTTCTCCAGAAACAATTACAGGATTGTCCCTTCCCCAGCTGATGTCTACACAATAAAAGGAATAGCGACACGTCAGTGCACCCATCTCTGTTATTTTGCTCTTTCCTCCTTTTACAGTGATCTATGTACTGCAACACTGATTGGTTCCTTGTGTTGCTTTTCTCTGAAGCAGAGTTGTGCTGTACAAGGATAGCAAGATAAATAGTCAATGTTTATATATTTTTTAAACACATCTGAGCTAATTCAGAATACATTAATGGTGCATTTGACCTGCAGTTGACCTTCTTCAGACCTGAATTTGACCAGTACTCAGAATATTTTGCATCCCTACCAGAATTTTTTCACCCCCCTCAGACTTGTATAGAAATGCAAAACAGGCTTGAAGTGAAAAAAATCCTGGTTATACATCCCCTAATGCAGTGGTCCCCAACCTTTTGCACGTCGCGGACCACTAAATGCACCGTGCATGATCGGGGATCCGTGTGTCACTCAAAGGGGAAGAAACTTCCCCCAGAGAAACGTCATTAAGCCAGAACCCGCACACTCTCCCATCGCAGGCCCTGAGCAGAGACACAACCCGCCCACCGCCCTGAGCCTGCGATGTCTCCAGGAGACATGGTCCACCGCTTTGGCTGGTGTTCCCCTCCCAAGACAGGTCCTTCTCCTGACCCTGCTGGTCGGTGCACCGGCCAGAGACGGCCTGAGCTTATATATATATATATATACATATATATATATGTATGTTTTATATAGCAGTGTGAAAAATTGTACTTGGTTTGGGTAGCATGGCATCTGCAATATAAAAAGAGGGCTCCTATCTGTCATTATATTTAGAGATCTGTTTATGGGTATGCAGATATACAATAGTGTCTGGATACTGGTGATAAAATACCAAGCTGGTTTTAAACAAGACAGTTGTAGGAACCAGAACACATCAGTGTTGCTATACTGAACTTTCTCCAGTTTCTTTATAGAAATCAAATTTTTGTAGAATGAATATGAATAAATAAAAAAAAAAAAAACATGTTAATACATAGCACAGCCTAATCTGACACCCTTCTTGGTTAGGTTCTTTATGTCAATTGCTATCATTTTTGTACTTACAGTATCAAAAAGTCATTTTGTAAAAAAAAAAAAAAAAAAAACATACATTCTTTGAATTTACATGGTAATATAAAGCTGCCAGAAGAACACTTCACCTGATATGTTTTCTTGACTTTGAAATTTGCCAAGAGAACATTTGGTCCCTGAGGTTCACTGATTTTGTCAGCCAAGTGAGGGCTGACCATTCTTGGCTCACCACAGTGAGCAGATGGGGGTGGGGGTGGATTCCAGTAGCTAGCACCTTATAGCTTGGATAGTGATGCACTTGTGAATACGATAAGAAAGCTGGAGGAGAAGGTAATATGTGTCGGTGTGATATATGTGGTACAGTAAAAAAGATTGTTTAATTTAAAAACTAAAAAATCATAAAGCAATTAACAGGTAAACTGAAGTCAGTAATCACTATATGGCCTTTTACTTCTCTGAGTTGCATTCATTTCTGTTAAGTAAATTCCTATTCATGAATTTACATCAGATTTTCTCCCTTGCCTATTAACCTCCCTTGAATTTTTACCTAATTTATGCTCAAAAGTTGCACAGATAAACAATGATTCAGTAAGGATTAGTGGTTGTTTTAGCTGAATGTGGTCATGTCTGGTAAAATCATGTTTATTTGAAAGAATTTCCTGAAACACTCTATATTAAGTAGCAGATTAATGTCTAACATGTCATATTTACACACTGTGAATTATTGATATTCAGTGTGTTCCATAAAAACAGCATAACAGTCAAATTAATACAAATAATCCAGAGTATAGCACTATTGAATTTATGGGTTTCTTAAAAAGGACTGCTTTCCTACAATTATCAGAATTGGTCATTTTTGGTCTCTACAGTCCTAGCTGGTCCCCTCAAGTACATTAATATACACACAGTTACTTCCTTAATATTATATTATGTATTGTTAAGCTAACTTACTGCAACTTTAGAGCATTATTTAAATTCAGAAATGCCTTGTTGATGTAGCGGTCAGATGAGAATGGCAAGACTTGTTCAAGCTGATAAAAAAACTAACATTACCTTAAATAACCATTTAATAAAACTGAGGTTTGCAGAAGAGCATCTTGCAGAGAGGCTACAGCAGCAGGAAGCCACACCAGCTGTCTCTCCTGATTTGACCAATATTCCTGAAAAAATGTTTTCAGCACCTTGTTGCCATTAAGAATTACAGGAGTTCCTTAAGTGGAACTAAACTAAAATAAAAAAAAAAAAATCACACTTACCTTTAATCCCGTGGATCCCTCAATGGTGCTTGTCCCTCCCACGATCTTGTCCCACATCGTCCTGAATTTCTTGCTCGTCCTAGGCAAAGGAAGCGCCAGGCGTTGCCATCTTCAGTCTCCTCTTTCATTTTCTTCGTCACTTGATCTCGCACTGCACAGGTATGAGATCAGGTGGCGTAGCCGCTGTGAAAGGGAAAAAAAGAGAGCCAATCCCACTGCACATGCGTGAGATCAGCATCTCTTTCCCCTTCTGTGCATGTCGGAGATCAGGGCATGCGCAGAAGAAGCAGCCATAGTCTCCCGGAATGTGTAATGTAGGTATCCCAGAAAGCTCTGCGCTCCCAAGTCTTGATCGCTGCAGCCACGAAAACAATACCAACAATTTTACCTTACATAGAAGGGTTGTCTACCCTTCTGTGTAAAGTAAAAATGTTGAGTTTAGGTAGGCTTTAAGGCAAATGAGTGTCCCAACCAGTACAAGCAAGGTGTGCCTAATAAAGTGGCTGATGAGTATATAATGTTGCTGTATATTGTGGCATGCCAGAAATGTGTTCCTTCTATTTATGTCATGTATTCATGTCACCTGCATTACCTAAATTTTTCCAGAAGGGAAAAAGCAACTTGGGTAAATAGATAATGCTGTAATATTTGTGGTAATTGGGAATCGTGTGTGCAAAATCACAGCCCTTAGGTAACGTTGCAGGCCAAAGGTAACTTTAGTTTTCAGAAGGCAGCTAGGATGTGTATGATTTTGCCCTTAAGGGAGATCTATTCATCTGCTTATATTGGGAAAGAGACAAAAGAGTCATTAGTGATCATTCAGTAAAATCCATCTAGAATGATCATTTAACCTCCACAGAGTTATCAGACCTCTTTCAAAGCTTTCTAGCAAGGAATGTTAAAAGAAGGCAAAGTAATGCTGATTGTTAATGTATAAATCATTACATTGGGTTATAGGTACCATGAGAAAACTATCTTATTTTACTTTTACCTTCTCAAAATCCTTCTCTGCATGGCACTCGTGTGCTGTGGAATCTCAATGACAAATGTTCATTATACATGTAGTATTCTCCTTGCAGCCATTTTAACAAAAGGAGAGCAAGACCTAATGTGACATGTCTGCATGAAATCCTAAAACTAACGTTCTCAGTTCTTGCAGTGTTGTACCTAATTAGATATGATTCTTGTCACTTAGTCTCTTTTTACTTGGTTTCACTTGGGTAGGTCTGCAAAGTTTGTCTTTTCATGCTGGGTCCTCTGCCTGTGTAACAAGTTATTGTATCAAAGAATTACTCAGTATCTTTTTATATGTTCTCATTTGCATTGTGACAAGATTTAATATAAATTTATCCAGTCACAGTGACCTAAGTCTATACAAAGCCTAATACTTCTTGAGAGCGCCTCTAATGGAAACTGGTGAGTAAAAGCCTGAACCATTCACTTTTTTGTTCATTGTGCTTTCTTCTGCCTGGGTTCCTAAACTGTAGGTAGGAGTTACCATCACTAATAATGTAAACATAGTATAATGACAGTCCTTTTAAAGTCTGTTTTACCCTTTACTTATTCTAAGTACTGTGTGTAATACTATATTGAAGAAAAGTGGCATGAACCAGTCCTAATGACTTTCTAGCAACAGCTAACTATCCTGGGGAATGTATGACTATTACATGCTGGTGGTCTGATTGACCTTTGCTTACTGGATTATCCAGGAGGATTTCAGGTCTGAATTTGCCATTTAGAATGTGGAACTGTAGCTTACAATTCTTGTTAAAGAAAATTTAAAAAAAACGAATATCAGAAGACTGACCAGCATTTTATTGACAGTACGACCCATGGAACATGATGGTCATGCCAAAAATAACAAATATTTGTATTGTGTGTGGTAACATTCATTACGTGCTGGTGTGCTGTGGACTAGACTACAACACATTGCTGTATAATGAAATTGTAAAAGCAGCGACCTGCCCTGTACACTTAATGCTTTTGCAATTTCATTGTGCTGCAATGTGCTATGTGAATAGGTTTGAAGTGAATAGGTTTGGTGTAAAATGACTCTAACATATTTACCAGCATTAAAGTGTATGCCAAGCCAATTTTTTTTTTAACCTTAGCGTTGAATAGGGTTACATTTCCTGTCCTGCCAAAACCTTTTACCATTCAGGAGGTACCACACTTCTCTGGTGAAACCATTGTCAGCAGGAAAAATCCCTCTATGAGGGCCACAGATAGCAGTAAAAGCCCAAGAGTAATTCCAATCCATCTCTTTTCTATTTAAAGCTAGAAAAAAACAGTTTTAGCTTGACATAAATTTAAAATAAGTATTTTCTGGAAATGCACTTTAAAATCAAGATGTTGCCTTCATTATACCAAGAATAACATTTTAATAGCAGGCTGATGGCTTAGTTCAATTTTTTTCTTTTGTGACCAAAGGACAGGTTTGTACAAAGATCTCATTCTTCAAAAGCTTTTCTTTCATGACAGATTTAAGCTCATTTTGCAATGACACAGCTGGAAACCGCATCCTCTAGAAATGGCTGAGACAAGAAATGCCTAGAAATAGCCAGTACTAAGGTTTTACTCACGGTCATAGAATTAGCTAAATCAAACTTATCTCAGGAATTTGACTGTGCATGTGGACAGCGATAGATCCACGAGACATTCGTTGTCTTTTTTTTTTTTTTTTTTTTTTTTTGATTCCTTTTCTTTTTACTGCCAGAAGCTTAAAGGGCAAGCAATTTGTTGTATATGCAGTTGTGTTCAAAATAAATCATATCATGTTATTAAGCAGTAATTTTTTGTGTTATAGTCAGTTATATGTGTGTGTGCTTTAGTTATGTCTTTAAAACAGAGATCGGTGTAGATGGTGGTGTATATAAATGCAAAGGTTTAAAGATCAGATAGAATTGTTATTAAAGTATGCCTGTACCTCCTTTTAAAATGTGAACCTGTTTATCAGCCTAAGGTATACTCGTGCTTTTAGTAAATTAAAGATCCAGTCAAACAGCTAAATAAACAGAATAAATACAAGGAAGCTGTTAACTGTTAACTGACAAACCACACAGTCCTGTTTGCCTGTCACCACCCCAACCTGGAAACCCACAAAAAAAACTAAACCCTGATTACTAAAAACCTTTAAACTATGTTAAACAACCCTTCATGCAGCAGTGCCCCTTTTTCTCATTGAGGGGGAATAATGCAATGCACAATACACAAAATCATCATATTGTTCTTGCCAAGATTCAAACCTGGGACCTAGCACTGCAAATGCCAGAGTGCTAACCTCCGAGCCACTATGCTGCCCACAGTTCCTCATTGTAGCAATATCACTGGGCAACGTCCCTCAAAGCCAAGTGCAAAGAAAAAAAAGGCCCAAAGAAGGCTTTTAGATTCTGCTATCTTCTTCCTCTTCAGCCATTTTGATTAACTGGGCCACAATGACACAAGTGCGCAGGAGTTCACTTATTTCAGGCATGTGGTGTGATCCTGGCTCTAATTGCTGAGCATCCAAGATATCCAATACCTGCCTGGTTGTGGATTTTTAAAAAGTAGAACTTTAGTTGTTTTAAAGCAACCTGTGCATTTAAAATATTTACAAGATGCTTACTAGCGCATAACTGGTAACAGTCTGTTGTGATCTAGTTATTCCCATATTGATTGTCATTATCTTACTTTACACAGAATTTACAAGTAAGTTTAAAGGTGAAACCAGATTGTCGATCATGGCTTGAATGTCAAAAACATCTTCTCTTCTTTAGGCAGCCATACATCAATAGCTTAGAGGTGGAGATGTCATAATGTAAATACTACAATATCGCTTAATTTGCGTAGGCTGTATGTTTTTGAGGACATAATGAGTGCTCATTAAACAGATGATATAGTGAGTTATAATACTTCCACTATGTCGTTTTAGGAATAGAAAGATCCACTTTATGTCACATATTGCTGTATATTGTATCTTGAGTTAAATATGCCTATTTTCTCATTGAAATTCACCTTGTATTTTACACAGTTTCGGTGTTCTCCCCAGCCTCTTTTAGCGGGGGACGGCACTTTTCAGTAACCACCTGGCTGTTTTTGGGTGATTACTAAAGAGTGGGCTCACAATACGGCGGCTGCCACCCACCTCTAGCTTATTCCCACCCAGTGTAAAAAAAATTATTGGGGTGAACACTGCATTTTCATGCAAAGATATTTAAATAAATGTATTTCTCTGTTCTAACATTGGTTCCACTTGTTTATGTTACCTCTCTAGAGGAAAGAATGCATACGAACAAAAATTATTGTGAACTGTATAACAGGTTCTGGAGGTACAATCTCACATTGCTGATGCTAGTAAATGCAAATAGGGAGGTAGGAGTAGGCCTGTGTATCATTACACTAAAAATTTGCACAAACAAAATAATTTTCATAATAAAGTGAAAAGCCTTTTTGGTACTACAGAACAGAAGATTATTCATCTTAAAAATAATGAAAGCCTTCTAAATTTATAAACAAACTCCCTTCTTATTATTTATGTCTACATACTTTTTGAAATGATTTGTGAATGATTCAGCATCCCATAACAACCAATAACAATATCTTACCTAATTGGTCTATGGTAAAGGGTTATCTAAGTTATTGTTTCTCTTCCTTATTGTATTAATATGTAAATGTTCTTAGGTGACATAAACTGTCCTCCAAGGGTTCCTTCAGCTACAACATATTTGTCTACCAACTACTAGCTAACTTATTGCATTTAATTTTATATCAATTTTTGAGGTATACTAATAGAAGCATGCATTATGCAAATCTGTCCCTACTGTATTCAGAAAGTGCTGATTGCTAAGTCAGAACATATTCACATCAAAAATAGCTGAGAACCTATTTACACAGTCTGTTTGTACTTTGCAAGAGAAGGGAGAGTTTGTAGCTGAGATGATTCACTCCTCAGTGTCATAAGGTGATTGTTAGATGGTGGAAAACGCTACAATAAGCTCTGAAAAAGGGATGGAGTATTCCTTTAGGATCACTCACCTCAAAGTTCAAAAGATACATCGCCCTGATATGGTACTTGCATTGGTAGTAGACAAAGTAATTCTTCTATTTCGAGAAAGTTTATATATTTATAAAATATGAAATTCCACTCATAAAATTTAAACTGTGTCTATACTTAAGATTTAGGTTGAGTATATAGGAGGGTAAATTTTGCCTATACAGAAAAAAATCATTTATTTGCCTTCAGATGCTCCTGTTCCCGTCCTAGCAATAATGATAAGTAGTCCTTTATCTTCCATTTTTTTAACTGTTTTCATGGTATTGGTGCTTTTGCATTTAAAACTCAACCTGATCAGCAAATGAGGACGGTCGACATGCAATATTTTTAATGTACAATTATTGTACAATATATGTACAAATAATGTACAATATTATAATGTACACTGTTTTTTACTCAGCAATGTGAACACTATATAAACCCTGGTTCATGAGACATGACAAATAAAAAGGCATTGTGTTGGGGTCAGTACTGCACTACTTCCAAGTATGGTGGAGCAATGTGATTCATTCCCCTATTTAATGTACAGCGCTGCCTAATATGTTGGCGCTATATAAATCCTGTTTAATAATAATAATAATTCTCTTTCCTCTCCTGTAAAAATGCCATAAAGATTGGCAGATTAATAAAACCAAGCACTGTCGCTTTGAGAGAGAAAATCTGCAGCTTTAGGTAAACTCTTTTTTGATCCCTCTTGGTCCCTGATGGCAGACTTGAGCAGTAGCAGAGAAAGGGAACAAAGTTAGTCTAGTATCAAAAGTAACCTGTTGCTTTGCTGGCATGTTGCCAGCCATCCCAGCCTACCAGGTGAGACTTAGCATTTGTGGACATGCCCTAAATTTTGAACCTAACAAAGATCAAATTTTATGGGTCAGTGTTGTTAGACTAAGTCAGTCTAGGCTTTGTATGGTTTCCAGTTGTTTCTACTAGGAATTGAACTATGTCCCAAATATTAAATCTTAACCCTAAATGTTGAACATTTTAGTGCCCACTGGCATGTGATAGAAACTGAATGTAGCATTTAGAGTGCACTCTGCAAATGAATATGCTCTTGCTACAATTGATGATTGCATCCAAAATTTGTAAACACAGAAACATTTAGTTTTAAATTGTAGTTACTATGGACCGGATTTAATAAAGTTCCAGCAAACCTGGGATGGGTTTCTTCAAAGTCATTTGTTATTTGCTAGCAAATGTTTTGAATCCTGGACCAGATCTATCAAGTTTGCTGGATCACCCAGCTTCACTTATGAAAGTGTATCCTCTCCAGCCTTGGAAAGTTTTAATAAATGAGGCCTATGAGTCCTTCCTTTAGAAGATAATAAATTATGTTATACGCTGCTTTTCCCTTGTCGAATAATAAATGTTAAGGTTAAACATAAAGAGATAATACCCTGGGCAGCTTTAATGCAACAACAAAAGACCAAGGATACCTAGTGACTAGTGGAAAAAATATAAAACATTTTACATGTCGTAGGGTATAGAATGAAATAATGTCACCATGGAGAGCACATACTAATGCAAAGCAATGGCTAAACTAGGTATTTTATATATATTATGTGCAGTGGCACAGGAACAAGGAAGATATAGAAAACCATATTGCTAGAAAAATCTGCATTTTTTTTTTAAATTAGCTAAATAGTAAAAGGTTATTACATTGATATTGTCTTTTCTCCCATTTTATCTACTGAGCATTCCTTGTGCCTTCTAAACCTTATTTGCAAGAAATGTTTAAAGCACTTTCTGCACTGTTTTATTGGTCCTCTTACACACAAAGGTTTTGTTCCCCATCTAGTGGCTATTTGAATGTTTTTATATATGTTATCACTATGATTTACATTAAGCTATTTCTATTAACACCTAAAAATGAATACAGTATCCTCAGTTCTATATTAAAGGTTAATTGCCTGTTGATCTGTGAAGAAGGCGCTCTGTTTTTATTGTAGAAGTTATTCATTTCACATTAGAGAATTTAAAACCATTCGTTTAATATAAATGTGTGTGTTTCTTTGGGATCTTGTGTTACCCATGATGATCATGGTGAGAAACATGACTGCAAGTCTCCATGGTAACACACATCTCTTTGCTTTCTTGAAGTTGCTTTATGTGTTTTTCTCGATGGTTGACCATGAATAATCATCACTTTATCTTTAATCGTCTATAATTAATACAATGAGGAGACTTATTATTCTTTCATCACTAGCAAATACAAACCCATGTTAGTAAATCATACACATGAAGCGTGTGTGCCCGTATATTTACATTTACTGCATCAGTGTCCGCAAACAGATACCTGGCATTATGTTACAAGGTTCTTATGGTTAATCTGTAAACGCTCCCTTTATTATAGCTATTCAGATAACAATGTTTGTGTATTTTGATTGTATGCTGTTTCATGTATTGTCACCTTGTGCAATGTTCTTTAAAAGAGATTGTAATTAAAAATGGTCACACCACATCATCTGTAATCATGAACCGGTCATTCTTATAATAATTATTAAGGCTTCCAGTACTAATCTTGACAGACTATTTCCTCCTTACACAAATTACTTTTTATTATGGTAAGATTCCTGCATCCCACAGCACTTTCCTTATCTTTACATATTATATGTTAGGTTGATTATTGTCTCATACCCATTCTAATTTTTCAAGAAATATCTTTAAATCTTCTGAATCCCTTTTATTATTATTATTATTATTATTATTATTAATAAACAGGATTTTTATAGCGCCAACATATTACCTTGCAAAGATTGCATGATAGATTTCACTAGAGATCCCTATGCAGAGAGTGTGATTGGCAACTTTAACATAGATTATTGAACTAAGCATTACTTAGGGCATTTAATTTTTTAAAATACTGCTTAGAAGTTACATTTGTTATGAGAGATTAGGGACTTGTTCACACAGATAGTCATGTAGTGGTGCGGTTACTTCTTCCTGGGCACCCAATTTCATTGCCTCAGTTTAGTTGCCTGGTAGCAAATACAGGTGGTTAAAGTACATATTTCCTTGGCTTTAGCACTCTATGATCAGACTGGAGAGGTATAGAAAGCAGAAATATATCATTTGTTTGTGCTTCTTACTCACACAGTGCGTTCACAATACCTTTTATACTCTTACAAACCTTTAGCAGGTCTTTGGAAAGCATTCCTATTCAAGACTATGGAAACAACTAAGTAGCCTACCACTCAGGAGACCATGCATATAGTGTTTCATCACCACTTAAAAAACTTCAGCATAACTGCACAATGCTTGCAAAAAAAAATATTTTCAATAGCTTATTGAAAACGAGAGATTGGTGGTTTACATTTTCCAAGTGATGAAATTCTAGGAAACACAAAGAAAACTACTATTCCTAATAGTGTTACACATTGATTGATTGTTTTTTACTGTCCCTCTTTAGTATCCTAAAAAGTCATTTGGGCATTGCCAAATTTTTGTGGCTTATGCTGCTCATACATTTTTAATGGTTTTTGTTTTGCCAAAATGGTGACTCACTGACTGGTGTAGAAATAGCCAACAGGTGGGTGATACGGCACTGACAGACTACCCCCTCACATACCCCATTCAGAGGAGAAAATCTGTTCCAATGTCTTTCCTGTTGGTCAAATGCCCAGTATTAGAATAGGGCTAGATCATCATTTTCTTTACAAAAGATCAGTTTTTTTTCCACCTTTGCTATTCCCAGAAAAGACTCCTAACAAAAGTGGATATGTTTGTTCATAGGTTCCTTTGTTTGAAGTGTGTGGTCACAATCTAAATTATTGTATTCAATCAATAGACTGAGGTGAGAGCCAGCAACAAAGGATGGAGAAGATATGAATTTTTATGTTCCAGCATTGGTGGTTAAACTGCAAATACCTAAAAGGAGACAAAGTTTAGAAGGTGCCATAGCAGCCTCATGAATTCCCAGCTTACCATCACACGTTAACCTCTCCTTACAAGACTACTATTCATATTATTCCTAGTGAAAGAACACTGTGTTCCTATGACTTTCTTTATAGAAGATAAGTATCACCTGCCAATCTTTAAATTCTTCCTACGTACTTTCCTTAATGCAGTAACTCGGGGGCTGTAACCTAATTTTGAAAATAAATGAGAGATCTTTTCTAGCTTTTGGCATTGACAAGGGAAATTGCACGCCGTGCGCTTCATTATTTTATTGCTTATAACTTAAAGGAACTGTAACCGCTAAGGATAACAGCAATCACATTTATTAAAACCAAATGTAAATATTGAAGTATGATAATCTTCCAAATTACACTTAGTTTAATTAATCCTTGAACTACCATTACTTAATGCTGTAGCAGTTCCCTAATCTGAATTAATTTTCTTGATTAACATGTTCCACGCTGTTTTTTTTAAATCTGTACAGCAGATATAAAGATACACAGACAACAAGTTTGATGGCTAGTGATGAAGTTTATGGAAGTTTATTTCCTATCTCACCCTCATTTAAAGTGCATCTACCCTTTCATTGTCAAAATGTTTTAGTAGAATTAGATGTGTATTAGAACGAAATTCACAGAATAATGTGATTAGGAACAATATAACTATTCTTAGGATTTTCATTATTAGATGGTATGTTGTATCTCCAGCTTGATACTATCTAATAGGTTGGAAAGCGGCTTGTTAAAGTGGAACTAAAGACTCACTTTGAACAAATAGCAACCAGGCTTTTTTTTATTGCAGAAACAGACAGGCCATGTCCCTTCTGCAGTAATTGTTCTTACCCGCCTGATTACCGCCCATTGCTGAGCATGCTCAGCTCAGCATTTGTTGGTAATGCTGGCTCCCCTTTGCATGTGCCAGGAATGAATGAACTCTTGCATGCCTGCGAACAAAAAAAAAAGATCCTTATTTGAACAGTTTTTGGTAAATGAATCAGTGTCCCAGTTGCGTCTTGTCACCCTATCATATGGACTTCAGATGGAGACTACAAGTGGCTGTTTCAGCAGACATTATTTGCTGTTGCCACCATCAGGAAAGAAATGCCATGCAGCCATCACTGAAATTGATGTAAACAGGAAATGACTGAAGGAGGTTTCAAGACAAAGTGTTTTATGAATATAAAAATATGGCAGTTTTTATGGTACACAGAGCTTTCTCTAGCAAAATGTCAAAATAGGATTTACATCTACTTTCAAGTGGCCATGTAATTATTTTCCTGTTGTCATTTTAAAGCGGTGCTCCGTCCCAGCGGTTGTGGTGGGTCCCAGTGGGTATTAGTGCTAAAATACCAGCTGCAGTCCAGCACTAAGCACAAGCTGGTATCATTGCAAAGTCCCAGAAGTAACAGAGTATGAGGCAATTAATTTCTATAAAAAGGTGAACTTTGAACTTAACCATTCAGAAATGTTACTTCAAATACATAAACTTGCATACTATATTGGGGAAAAACTCTGGGGTATACAAATGATGTAAAAGTTATAAAAATATTTTTGTCAGATTATTTTCTCTATCTTTCTATTTACAAATAGGTAAATATAAATATACCCAGATCTGCTATCAAGTGCCCTGTCTACCCCCCTAGATAAATGTATGATAATTCAGGATAGGTTACAAAACCTAAATGGGTACAGAAATAACACATTACTTAAAAGGGAAAATCATCACACATCATTCTGGGTTATAAGGCTTGTGGATTAAAGTGGTTTTCCTCTGGTTAGTATGCTACACTGACACTTCTACTGTTTGCAACAGTCAGGTCTGCCAGGCTGTCAATCATTTAGTGGGTTTCCAGGGTGAACAAGGAAAAGAGCTGTATCATCTTCTATTACTGCACAATACGGGAAAAATTGCTGTGTGTGCCTTGCAGGTCATTGCAGACACTTGATCAGTAGGGATCTGATGGGGAAAAGCCCTGCTACTGGGCACATCCCACCCATTAAAAGGTGTTTTGCAGTTATTAAAAGTCACACTGGGGATTAGGCAGTGATTAGGAATAAATCAGTCAACTGTGGCTTGGATGTATCAGTTGCTTTGTACTGCATCATTGGAAAATTATAGCATTACTCTTGAACTTTGTGGTTGTAATTGTTACATTTGCATTTGATAAGCAGATTAATAACCAGTTCTGATGAGAAAATGGCCACTTTTCTTGCGGAGAAGAGATTTCAGCTAGGTCATTTTGCCCTTTAAGCTCTGTACTTGAACACACCTACATTAACAAGTTTTTTCACAGTTCCGGTGCTTCAATATCTGCATCTTTATTTGATTAATGTATCTTTTTAATCAGTTTGCTTGTACATCTTTATTCTTATCTATGCACCTGTTTGGGCAGACCTGAAGCTTTCAAGCATACCTCTGGATTCTGGATCTCAGGAATTTAATCATCCTTTAAATTTGTAATTAGGAATGAATGAAACGGAGGTAGTGACATTATGTTATGTGATTTGCATAATGGGTTTTGGAAGATTTGCATAATGATTGAAGGAATGTTTCTGAGCTTTGAGTAGTGAACCATATATGGCGGCAACAATCTTTTGGAAACCCCATTACCTGAAAAGTCTCAAGAGGGCAGAGATCAACATATATTTTATCATTAATTGGATATCCGAGGTCTCAGAGATCACCTAGAAGATAATTTATCAGTAATTTTTTGGGAGTTAGAAATAATTTAATAATGTCTGTATGTTACAGTTACATATCAGTTGTCCTGTATTCTTGTTTGAATATATACCGGGGAAAATACGTAATAACTCTTTACCTTATCTCTGACTGTGCACTGTACCCCAAAGCTGGACATGTCTTTCAATCATTTATTAGAGGCATTTACAACACCTAATGGTAGCAAAATAACTAACAAGTTTGTCATTATACTGCATATATGAATAGTGCACTATACATTTTTTAAGACTACCTAATAATAGAAAAACTCCCTGATTAGGTGGATTATACACTAGAATGGACTAGATTTGTATTTTACTTTAAACACTACTCAATCACAAAACAAAGGCAAAAATTTTCCCAATGTGGATGCATAACAAGAAAAGAATAATTCCATAGGGGTCTATTTATACAGCAGTGAATCTGACATTTCCTGGTGGGGCCTCGAATACTGCCATTGTAATACACAGACCTGGACAATTCTCCTACCGAGAAAGTTTCAGGGAATGTCAGATTCACGGCTTTATAAATAGACCCCATAGAAGTATGGAAAATGGTTAGAACCTCTATCATATGTTATTATTGCATGGGAAATTACTCTTACTTCCTGTGTGATAGCGGGTATAGAATGTGAAGTGACAAAAATTCCAACCTTTCTCTATTGAAAATCCATTGAAAACATCAACCTTAGCAGTCATGGTCATGATCTTGTGTGTTCAAGCATCTGAAGCCCGTTAGCACATCAGCATGGTAATATGTCTGCATACAAACATGATATTTACTTTTACTACATTGTACCTATTCTCTGTTTGTGCTGTAGACTGGCAAAGAGCTAATTACATGATTCTATAGCTATTCATTTCTAATTTGATAGCATATACCTGACATGTAGCTTTGTGAGAACTGTCAAGAGAAAAAGAGATAAATCGACCACCTTCCAATCTTCATTTTCATGGCAACTGTTTTTCAATTGAATTATTCTGGCGTGGGGGAGGGAGACTTGGACTTCATGCTTCTGGCACTGCATCTTCATGCTGTTGGTAGAGAAGTTCCTGTAGCAGGTTGTGCTGAATGTGCAGAACGGGGGTTAGGTGGATGTTGTGCTTATTTTGTTAGGGGTTAGGTGAGTGCTGGGTTTATCTTCTAGGGGAGTGTTAGGTTTGGTGTTTAGTGGTTAATTCAGTTTTAGACTTAGCGTTTATTGATAAGATTAGTGTTATTTTTACCCTTAGAGGTTTAGCGGGGGAAGGGTTTAAGTAGTACATTGTAGATTAGGGTTTAGTGTGCAATGTTGAGGGCTCAGTTTAGGTTGAATTAGGCGTTAGGGTTTTGTTTTTGTGGATTTTGTTTTGGGAGGTAGGTGATAAGTGGTTAGGCAGGGAAAGGTAAGTGCTAGAGGAATGACTTTATAAAAATCTTACTTATTATAAACTAAACACTCAATAGGCACAGTATTCACTTTAGTTTTTGTTTTTTTGACAACTAAGGCAAGGTTCAAACCTGCCTAGGGATCAGGCGATCCTGGACGACTCCTTGTGGCTTCGGAGATTTGTGAAAGAATTTTTAGATTTGGGTGGCAGTGAGTAGTGAGGTACCATTCACTGCCTCCTCCATTTATTCTCTGTGGGGTTGCCGCGGGTAGAAGATACTTGTAGCGTTTCCCCCAAGGCAACAGTTCACTGGCAGAGGGAAGCGTTAACCTCAACTCCATAGCCAGTCTGGACCTAGCTTTAGGTTATGCCAAGGTGCCAGAAGCTGGGAGACATACAGTGATGCTTCATCCCAAGACAGCTCTGGACCTAGCCTTAGTCTTGAGCCTGGAGGGTCAGCATCTGATACAAACAAGTTTTATTTAAGAATAGGTCTAAAACTAAAAGCACACATGTTTCTCCTGTGACAGGTTCCTTGTAGGAGAGTTTTATGTACTGGTTGCTTTATAGACAATCAAGTTCAGATGAGGTCTTTCAGCTTTTCTAGACCAGAGAGCCTTGTGTATGCAACTGATAATAAGCTGCTGCTAGTTCCTGGAAATACACATAAAGAGAAGTATCTTGTAGAATGCTGGCCTAGCTGAGTGTTGCTAATAACAATGTTTGGTGGCCTGGTCATATAAGAGGTCATTGTAGAGGACCAAGAAATGCCTTTAAGTACCTGGCTATTCTCTCTAATCATTCCTCAGCTGTGCAATAATAGAACTGGACCTTCCTAATGAATAAAATCACCAAGAACATGAAGTATGAAGCAAAGATAAATCATCTGCATTCTTTATGAGAGGCACATTCTTTAAATGTCACGCATTATCTTTTCCCCGGTGGCTAGCATGCCAATATCTTTGAATAGTATAGAGCTCAATTAGGCAAGATATTCTTATTAACAAAACCAATAAAATCTCAGAACTGTGAAGATTAAATTATTTACAGTTTATTTTTGAAACAAAAGGTTTAGCGCTACTACACGGTTTTAAAACATCAACATCATTTTAAACTAATTCCGGTACTATTGCAAAAATTATGTTTTACATTTTTAGGCAGATATTGTTTTAGTTTTGTGAAACTGCGGCACATTAAAAATATCCATATTTGGACTGCATTATCAATCCCTCGGATGACATTTAATCATTCACTCTTGGGTCAACATCATGCTACCAACAGAGCTGAAAATAGATTTCAAATATTAAACCTCCTAATCTTTCCTATAACAAATATTTAGCATTTGTTTTATGTTTTTTTATGTCCTTTTGAGAAAGTTTTAGAAATGGTAGTAGTTCATAATTTTTCTGCAGATTAAAGAGAACCTGCCAGTGATGTGCAAAGTATCAGATCTTTTCAGTTAGTGTACAAGTAAATCCTAATAGAATATTATGTAGTTTGCTAAAGCACTGTACATCATAATCTATTGTTTCTTTTTGTATTTAAAATATTCACTACATTTTTTCTCTTTTGTTGTACATCAACACTGTTTGTTTCCTGCAGCTTCTTTGCAGAAAATTTCTGCCTACATGGGTACACTCCAGTGATATCTGCATTGAATTTCTCTATTGTTATTATTATTATTATTATTATTATTAATATTATGAATAATAAAAAACAGGTTTATAAACGGATTTATATAGCGCCAAACATATTATTCAGCTCTGTAAATAAATAGGGGTCGCAAATGACAAGACACAGACAGTGGCACAGGAGAGGACCCTGCCCCGAAGAGCTTACAATCTAAGAGGTGGGATGGTTTTCCTAAGGGTATTAGAACATTCTTGTGCAATGTGCATTAACCTTAAGGTATCTGGATTGTAGGCTCCCTTAGGAAAGTGTGTAGCAGGAGACATGGACACACGATTGTCACTTTGTGTCTGGACATGCTTGCCTTTTTTAGCAGGGCTATCTGATATTCTTTCACTGAAAGCAATGCATTTAAAAATCCTTTTGATAATATTTTAATAAGCTAACACTTATCTGAGATTTCTGTGATTAGGTTTGTAAAAACTTTAATGCAGTTTTGGCAGAGTAATCTTTCCTTTCAACCCCTTTGCCCAGGAAGGAGAATGTAAAGCCCAAGCAGACTATATGAGGCCACATTCAGAGAGAATCTGTTTCAGGTATGGCACGTGTGCAACTGAATGTGTTCACCACCCAAGAAGCAGCACATGGCTGACTCTTCATGAAGCTTGCCTCATTTACATAGTGCTGACCTGGATTTTTCAGCTTTGTTTTCAGACAGTGTTGGGGGAGCACAAAAATGAATCTCTTATGTTAACTCTTTCAGAAGTAGTACATGCTTATTTAATAGTTCACCTAAATTTAAAAGAGAACAAAGCTTCCAGTGCTGGCCTCCTCCTATAGGTTTTGAATATAGTCTGTCTTTGGCTAATACGTTTTTTGGGCAAATTCAAACCTTTGGCAGATTAAAGCAATCCTGCTTGGTGGCTTACAATGCAGCACTTGTTTTTAAAGAACCTATGCTTTGACAGCGGGCCTTAGTGAGTGGTACTGAACTACTCATTCCACCACCATTCATTTTCTATGGGATTGTTGCATGTAGAAGCTACATGTAGCGTTTTCCTCTGAGGCAGCAATTCACTTGTATGAGGAAGTAGTAACCACATCCCAATCTCATTGCCAATCTAAACATAGCTTTTAAATCATTGTCATGGAACAAGCATTCAGATCACCAAGCTTCACTGATGAAAGTGTATCATCTTCAGACTTGGAGAGCTTTAATATATCAAGCCCTATGTGTACATCTGTTGTCACAAAGGTATATAAAAACAATCCCATGGTAATACGAATAGTGAAAAGAAAGATTAAAGTCCCATGTGTTTTAGTCGTCGTCCACACAAAGGTATGAGTCCATATTGAAAAAAGAACAACTACTCCTCTACTTCTCCATATTAATGTGTTAAGAGCATCTTTTGGACAAACACCAAAAACACTTGGCCTGATAAATGTATAGTATGTCCAAAAAGAGTTTTCTGCTTTCCTTTAACCACTTCCAATATTTCTTAATGGCCCTCTGCTATTTAGATATTCCTCAGAAAGACATATATTTTGCTCCACATAGTATAAAAACAAACCTTTATTCTTAAATGTCTTATTTAAAATGTATAAATTCCTCACATAACTCTCAGCATTGTTGTCATTGGCAGCAGTTATAAAACCACTTTTATTGGTGACAGTGGTAGCCATTAACTTAATAAACTTAGCTCTTTATTGATATCAGTAACCGTGGCAGCAAAAATTACTCCCCATTACTGGTATTAGTGGGTACAACAATAACCAATTTCCCCTCTTCTCTGGGGTCTTGTTAATGACAATAACTTTTTTTTTATTGATGTCAGTGTGTAAAATAACCACCTTCTATGGTGTCAATGGGTGCTATATAAATCCCCCCAGCATTTGGGTTCAGCTGACATTTACTTGAACACATGCCCTTGTGTGGATCCCTTCCTTCTCCATTGTGTCAAAATTATATTATACCTGTCAAGTAGATCACTACAGCTTGACAGGCAGTGCTGGGTGATAGAGAGCTTTACAAAGAGAGCTTTATATCACTGGGCACCCAGCTGCCACTTTGCATTGAAGTGGTGGCTTTCAAGCTGCAAATGAAGGTCTCTTAAGCTTCCAGTTGCAGACCCATGATTTTGAATAACCATATGTTGTTACTATTGTAGTAATTACCCTAAACATTTTATGTAACATGTTTATATGCTTGTTTCGACATATATTTGCTATAGTAATAAATATACATATATGTAGCAAAATTGCATATAGGGTGCTCTATTTTGAAATGATTATCACATGTCCTCCCTGCTAAAACTTGCAGTGTAAGAAACATGCCATTATTATGCCCAACCCTTTATTAGTGCTACACAGTAGTAGCATATGTACTGGTCAGATGTGACCTATTTATTATAAATATATATAGATATAAATAATAAACAATCATATACTTACCTTAATCTTAACCTCTTTACATGTATATCTAAAAACTAACCTAAAACACTGTTAATAGTAGTCCCTTTGAATATCTTGTTTTGAGGATTGAGGCAAGGATGAAGAACATCTAAAGAAAGCCCACGTAAAGGCAAGGATATTTATATATGAAGAATTTAAAAGTAGAGTAGAGTAGTAGTAGACGTTTTCCCCAGCGTTTAACCTGAGGCTTTAAAAGCCCCCACGTTTCCTTGAGGCACATTTATGAGTGTTATCTTTAACGTTTCTTGCAACGTTTAAAAAATTAAAAACGCACAAAAACGTGGATAAATGCAGGTAACGCTTCTATTGATTTCAATGGGGCATTTTCCCAAGTTTATAAGCACTTGAAATGTAAACACGTTAAAAACGTGGGAAAGCTTAAAAACGCTAAAAAATGCATATAAATGCAGTAGTAACGTTTAAAAACGTCTGTGTAGACCCAGCCTAAGGATTACATTCAGAAACACCACGACTCCTGCTTCTTACACCCTCATAATATGTTCTAACTGCACTGTCTAAATATAAAAAGCATGTATCTTTTCAGGGGATCAAACAGACATTTTGCAATGGAAACAAAGTATTTGAAGAAATCACTAGTCAGTTCTGTGTATAGTACATACATTCCTTTTTGTAATATTTATAAATATATATATATTTAAAACAATAGTGTGAATTTCTGGAATTCTTCTGCTGTAAATACTGTATAGATCTACCTTTACTGTGTGTGCTTCAGTAGCACTTAGTACCCTAAAATGATTTTATATTATGTTTGCAGTTTTTTTGAAGCCCATATTGAACTCTGTGATATTTAAAACAGATCCAGGTTTGCTGGATCACCTAGATTCATTGATGAAAGTGTATTCTCTCCAGCCTTGGAGAGCTTTAATAAATCAAGCCCATTGAATACATGTTTCCTCTGTAGACAATTTCAGCCATACCCACTACTCTGCCATGTTTTGATTGATATCGTCTCCCACCAGCTCCCCACTATGTGTCATGTCAGCACCTTGCCCACCCACTCTGTAACCAAACATACTTCCCAATATAGGTTAAAGCGTCTGGGGGCAGTCTTTGCAGTCACTTTCTGGTGATTTTGGTAATTAGGATAGATGGAGAGTTGATCTTTTTCACTGGTGTCAGAAAAAGTGATACAAACCTGATAGGAGTTTTAACACTTCTCCTCTTTATTGCAAACTAAGATGAGGCTTAGATTTCATGAAAATGTATTAAAACAAAACTTTGAGTAATATTGGTTTCTACAGTATGCTGGTTTTCCAAGCTGGCATCCTGGAGTAAGGTGTTTTCCCTCTGTACCTGATGCATAATAGCCTTTTAAATACCACAATTATCTACCAGACAGCACTTAACAAACCTGCTAATCCTTAGCAACACTGGTTAGGGATTCCGTAATGACTTACATCTGGTTATTTCTAACTCAATTTTGGAACCTTTTATCACATTCATAGGTCTCTTTTTCCTGCTTGTTTATAGGTTAGGAGCTTGAGGTAGACCTATTACAGATTCTTATTAAACCTGATTTTCATTGCTGCTAAACTTGTTACTGTTCAGTGATCATTCTTGAATCTCTCGCAGATCATTAGCAAATGACTGTGCTAGCCAGCAGTGACCTTTATAGCTTCAGAACTGAGCATCCCACACTTCCAGACATGATCATAAGAGGTGGAACTGCCCAGAACAAAGACTAAAAACTTGATTTAAAATCTCTGACTACAGTAGTAAGACCCTGGTTTAACATAAAGACATTTGTTTTAAGCTCATCTCAAGGCAGATACAAAGTGCACAAATAAATATTTTTTTCAAAAATAAAATATTGTCATTATTTTTAACATTCAAACAGTTCAGGTATCTGGTATTGACTAATTTTCAGACTCCTGCAATCTCCTGCACTGCACATTGGGAGAAATTAAACATAGGGTTTTTAAAAATGACAATGTTGTAAAGGCCTACTTTTTCTGGATGTGGAAATAATCTCAAGTGGTTTTGCAAAATCCTGTAGTAGGCGGCAGAGCCAGAAAGCTGGGGTCAAGGTAAAAAGGATTAGTCTCTCTGCAGTGGTCCCATCTGCCATCTCACTGAGTCAGAGCTAAAGACGCATACACACGTGCAATTATAGTTGTTGGAAAGGATCTTTTACGATCCTTTCCAATGACTAAGGAATGCACAATGCATGAACGAGCACTGTACATACAGCACCGCTCTGCTCTATGGAGAGGGGAGGGGGAGAAGGGCGGAGCGGCACCCTGCTGCGTGCTCGCCCCCTTCCCTTGGGTTAGGATCGTTCCTCGTCCATTGTCCGTGGATCTGCCAGGACGGTCGTTCGGATGATGGATGATTCTCGTCCAACATCGGTCTTGAGCCGATTATCGAGAGAGAACCATTGGACGTGTGTACGTAGCTTAAAGCTCTAAAGATCAACAAAGAGTAAAAGCTGTGCTTATTAAATAGCACTACCTCTGACTCAGCAAGGGATGGACTGTTGTAGCGAGATTGCTGCTCTCACACAATGGCCTGATTTGTTAAAGCTATTCAACACTGTAGGGGACACATTTTTGTCAGTGAACCTGAGTGATTCAAAAAATCTGGAATGGATCCGGTGCACGATTGAAAGCATTTGCTAACAAGTTCTAAATTACTTTAAGAAATTCATTCTAGTTTTTCTGGATCACCCAGGTTTACTGATGAAAGTCTATACTCTCCAACCTTGGAAAGCTTTAATAAATCAGGCCCAATGTCCTGTAGCCCATTACCCAGCCAAATGACTTTATAAAACGCCTGGGAATTATTTCTACAATTAAAATTGTAAAGCGAAAGTAAGCTTCCCTTGGTACACTGTTTTTTTTAGCCGGTCCTTTTCTGGGTTCAGGATCTTTGACCATCTTAATTGACCACACCAGAATAATGTGCACCGGAGTTCATTTTATCAGGCACCATAGTATGCAGGGAATATGTATACTAAGCACAGCTCATTGTATGTTGTAAAGAAGATTGCAAACAGGCAGTTAGAACAAAACATGTCTCTTCTACAGTAAACAGCCTGGCTGCTTAATTTTTTTTTTTAGTTTAATTCCAATTTAAGCCTTTACAATGTGATTATTTGTACAATCTAAAGTTTGTTTTTTGTGGAAGGTACAGTTGGGTTTAAACTCATAATAAATTTATAAGCTGTTAGTTTTATCTCTGCTCTTCAAATAAAGCCTGGTAATATATTGTAATTTGATTTAATGTACAATTCAAATGCAATAACTTTTCACACTGACAGCTTGTTAAAAGGCGCGGTTAAAAGACTAGTAGAGTTTTGAGTTTAATTTCCTTACACACATCATTCGCTTTCACCACAAACTAGGGAAATTACATGTGACAATAGGAGATTTGAGAGGAACTGTGTTTGTGACTTGCTTGTGTCTATGTTCCTATAATGTGAAGCCATCAGCATGCCAGGAAAGAAAGCCAGCCACAGAGATGTCAGCAGAACACCTACTGCAAATAATAGCACCTCTAGGGGATAAATGTTAAAACTGATTTCAGATGTCACTGCTTTAGTCTGGTGTGCTACGACAGTACAATGTATATTATGGGATTCCATCTTACCCCTGGGAAGTGAATCATATTGTACCTGAAGCACTTTGCTATGATCCCATTGTGTCTTATTCCTTTGTATAGTCTCATTTTACTGTAATGCAGTAAGATGTAGGATCAACATTTTTTTTTCTTTTAAATAAATTGTTATTGATTAATGGGTAGTAGAGCAGCATGGCATATACAATTTCATTGAGTTATTGTGGATCTTCCTCCAAAATTAATGATTTATTTAAGCACCGTTCTGCACCTTTACCATTCCTAAATCACCTACTACATGCAAGTTTAAAATGTACCTGTAAACATTTTATATTTACCCCTATCTTTTTCAAATCCCTGGATATGATGTTTGTGTTCTTCAGGGTAGAGTCTCATTAAAAGGCACTCCAGTCCATTGCAAGATTGCAAAACAAAATTTCACCTGCCATGCATTTCAGGGGCTCTACACAGAAAGATGGTTATGTCATCTTCATCTAAGCACTGCAGGCAGAAGACAGGGATATGCCTTATATTAACTTTAACCTTTACAGGTATGTTTAACCTACATACCGTAGATGATTTGGGGAGGACAAGGAACCCAGCTAGCAATAACAGGACTTTCCTTTTAGTGAAAGGACTGCTTTAGAAAAATTACACAAAACCTATATCTTCCTGCAGAATCAAATGCAATTGTTTCTTCGAAATTCTAGCAAGCTATTTAAATGCTTGCTTCTCCATGTGCTAAGACTAATGCTGTCTGATAGAATGACTCTAAGGAGACTGAAGATCTCTTCAACTTACTGCCTATAGCAATGAGAGCACAGTAATAACTAATCTAGGATGCTGATTGTTTCTATTTGCTAAAGCAAATGGAAGATTTCTATTGATTGTGAGCCTTGTCATTTACTTTACTGGTTCAAACAATAGGAAACCTCAGCTGTCTACTGTTGTTTGTAACAGTGTTTGGCAGCCAGTGGTTTCTATCCTAGTGTAATAGTCAGCCTCATAGATATCGCTTGAATCAAATTAGGAATCTGATTGGTTGTTGTGAACAGAATAACAGTTTTTTTTCTTTTAAAGAGACTCTGTCACCTTTGGTACAAAACTTGAAAATATGCTTCCTGTAGAAATCTTTTAATTCTATTTTGTCCTACCAGCCAAGTCACACTTCTTTGCAGGACAGCAATATCCCTTATTAATACAAAGACCTCCAGGAGTGCTGGATGACTGGTCCCCTTCTTCACTCTGTAGTTGTTCCTTCTAACCCCTATATCACTTTAGCGTTTAGTAATAACTAGTAACAGTAACCACTGGGCACTTTGCATTTGACACATCTAGAAGTATCGCTGGAACAAAGGGGAGATTGGTAATAAATGCAATGGGACATGAAAAGGTCTTCTTTATATGGGAACATTTTTTAAAATTCTTTTTAGCTAGCTTGTGATGGAAGCTTGTTGTATTCTGCCATTTGTCAAATTGTAGAAGTTTTACAAGCTGCATCAACCATACCCTGAGGTTAGATCAGTTTACAATGAGAGAGTTCCAGAAGCTGTGTATTATTGCTGTATGTGAGGAGGCTTTCAGTAAGGCATAGTGTTCCAAAACTTTTGGAGGTCAATAGATGCATCTTTATGTATTGAAACCATACTTGGAGGCTCAGCATGTGTACATATGTTGAAATCAATGCAAAACACTCTATTACCTATTAATTATTAAAACAAGGTCTAAAATGACTTTACGTGGATCTAAATTCTGCATTGGGTGAGTGGGTTTCTGCCATATTGTACATGTGTGCTATGCATGCATGGCAAAAACTCACTCACAATGGGCAGAATTTAGTTCCACTGTAAGCCACTTTGGAGCTGGTTTGTTTTATGAATATGTAATCTAGTGTTCCCCAATGATTGCAACATATGGTACACTTACGTCTTAGCAGTGACATGTACAGGTCTTGATTCATCTGCCATTGCTGCCATCTCCCCCCGCTACTTCTTCTGGGTCCCACAGCATTTTTCTTTGGCCATCAAATGGCTGATGAGGCTGTAACTCCTGTGCATGCATACGTGTGCTACACTCGGCTCTATTTTTGGCATGTTGAAAAAAAGCCAGGATGTTAACTGCACAGTGCATGCACCATGGTAAAAAAAATATTTGCATGTCTCTTCTGAGGAAAAATAGCATTTTTAAGGTTTTAGGTTTGATTTCCACTTATTTTATATTGTGGGGGCTGAATCATGGACACTGGAGCAAAGGAGACAGGAGTTTTTGTCCATGGAAACCATTTGAACATTGGTACAAGTACAGGTGTGAGAACAAACCTTGTTTGGATGCCAGTCATTACCGCCGGCTTTGCTCCTGTTTCCATATATCAGCGTCACTATGATTTACCGACTTTTTAATTCTCTCTTCTTCCTTTTTTGTGGAAATTATAATCTTCCCTATTTTAGACTTTTACCTATATAGCAGGGAAAGGGCTATGGAATTCAGAAATCTCTGTAAAGTGGACTGCACAGCACTGAACAAGCCATCTGCCACCATAAAAAACAGCAAATCAGGCTGGAATCATTTAATTTCCAAACATGTTATCAGGAGTTGGAATGAATTTCTTTCCTGGGAAACAGGCAATGCAAGGAAAATAATCTATTTTTGACATTAGAAAAACATGCAGTTCATAGACACTTCACCGTGACCATCCAATAAGATGCTTATTAACTCCTTCTATGCTGACAAAGAAGATTGACAGATAAATGATTAACCAGTCATCTAAAATGAGCATCACAGCAGCAGGTTCAATACATACATTCCCAGTGTTTATCCTTTACTGTTTGACATTGATTAACTAATGCTGTATTGTAAATAGTCTGCAGCTATGAAAGGGATATGTGTCTGAGCTGAAATATAATTATTCATTATAGACTGTTACCCTGAATTTGTTGTGTTAGATTACATATGCATTGTTTAATTGTTGGCAGGGGGCTTTTTTTAGTATCCAATAATGCATATATTTAGTAGTTTGATACAATAAATGTTTTTCCAGAATTTTCACAGTTTTATTTTGGACTTACATCTTCTTGTGTGACTTAGAGTTGTAAACCTTAAACTGGGGCCAGTTTTATTATAAGAATCTCACAGACATACACATCCAAAACTGGCCTAGGATGAATCCCAGGGATATCTTTCATATTAAAAACAGCTTATGCTTGGAGAATTAGAACAATTGAAATATTGCTGAAAGCTGAGATAGAAAGTTTGAGCACCACAAGCTATTGTATCATAGCCTTTAATGACATAGTACAGGTTGCATGTACTGATCTTTATAATTAATTGCCTAGTACAAGTAGCTACAATTTCCTCTTATTCTAAACTTGAACCTTGCTTTTATTTTGGTGTGCAAATTAGAAATTCATTGTCCCCCTAGTAATAGCATTAGCACAGAAGGCTACTCTGACCTATATTGAAAACTATTGACCTATTTGATTCTCTAGAGAGAAATAGCGGGGATTTCCATTAGAATAGAGAAGCATATCATTTTTCACACCAAAACTGTCAGTGTTAGCACTACCTGCAAGCTGTCAGTAGTGAAATCTCCTCCATTTCCCAGCATTACCTTAGTGTACATCAATATCTGTGATGTTATTGTAACAATACTTAGACCTTTTTATATGATTGACATAATACATTAGTCAGTAGTTAACAATGCCCCCCCCCCCCCCCCATTTCTATAATCATATCCTTTACTAATGTATTAAGTTAAGATTTTTCTAAAGATAGACTTAATAGAAAATTATTATTAAGTCCTTGCAGGTATCTTTGTAAGACAATATTGAGTTGGTATGTTTTTATAAACAAACTGGACGTGTTTAATGATCCTGCAGCAAACCAATCAATGTTCCTGATATTATAATACATAATTTCCTATGTCTAGGTGCACATAGAATATGCACATGCTAGCTGCACACAGATCTGCTTGGTATGTAACATCACAAGCATGTTCCCCTGGGTGTTCCACTGGGGTCAGCTTCTAAGCTTTGCCTGGGTGCAGTGTCACACATCTGTATGAATGGCATCACTCGAGAGCTGGCAGCCTCAGCTTGGATGCTTTTAACATCTTCATTAAAATTTTAAATGGGGGAAGGAAAGTCTCTGGTTATCACGCCAAAAGCATAAAACCCAGCTTTCAGATTTAGTAAAGCACACTGCTCACCGGCTCTCTGCTTCTGTGTTCTCAATCAGCTCTCAGCTACACCAGTTTCTAAATGAAAGACGTTGTGCTTAACACATTCCTCTGGGACCTTTTCACTAAGTATTAGTGTTTATTCTTTTTATTTTAGGATAATTTTGAACCAACAACAATTTCATTTTCTCAGTGCCCTCATCATGCATCTTAAAACACAATTTCTCAAAATGTAGTTTTTATTCATTCATTACACCTGACCCTTTAGACTTCAGTTTTTTCTAGGACAAACTATCAACATACACAACATTCAATATCTCTTCCCTGTTTGTTTATATCACAAAATTACAATAATTCTTTTTCTTGCTAGATATCTCTGTGAGGATTATGCACTCATAATTAAACATATAAAGCACATGGAATTATTTAAATCGCAACAAGCAAGTAGAAATAAAGTAATACACTCAGAATACTACTAGAACTGTCTGTGTTCCAAGTTTTTTTACAGCACACAGTGTGATTGGGGATGGGGGAGCTGCTGTCTTACTAAAACAAAATTGTTTAGCGAACAGGAGTCTGTTCTTACTTTGTGCAGTTTAGAAAATCCAACAAGCTGGAAGCTATTGACATGTCTAAATGAGCTGAATAAGTTAGCATCATATATATTAAATAGCTTTGAAACCACACTCTGGTTGCAAGTGCAGATTTTCTTTTTTCATGGCTTCAGGCTCATCCAAAACGAACATGTCAAAGTATGAAAATAAAACTTACCCTAAAGGATTCGGATTGCAGTTCATTTGTCTTGTTCCTGGCAGCCGGTGCAGTGATGTTGCAGGTAAGCAGTGAGTTCTGACAATGGCTCCTGCACATTCACTCTCTTTCTTGTTTCTCAGCATCCCACTCCTTGTAGTTGCACATTCTCTGCCTGATTTAGGGTTTTGTTAATTGTCTTTATTTTGCTTTCAGAGTTTCCTGTTAAGGATCCCATGTAAAAGAGGTTTCCCTTCTGTTAGCAGTGTTATAAATCCATTGTCGGGAATCCAGATCAGTATGTTTTGTTATGATAAAAAGCATATAAAGCACCGATCCCAAGTAATTATGTTCAGCACACATTAAAATGTCATTAAACATATAATGCTCCTGGAATGTGCAGCTTCTCTTGGCTGATTTTCCTTACCTTTGTTTTCCCAACTAAATACCAGGTCAGTGTGGATAAATTGTGGAGCCAGCAGTTCTAGAAAGGAATTGTTTGTGTGATGAAAATGCATTTGTCACAAGATTTATGTCATTGTCAGATTTCTGAGCACAGTTCTTCTTGAACTTTTCCCACATTCTTCAAGGTTTCCTATCTTGATGCTTGAGGTACCCTTCAGGCACAGAAAATGTGCTTCCTTTTTTCTCCTTCTTTCTTGGAAGTGCAAAGAGTCTAGATGGGCAAATCCCTGAAAAGCAGCAACAGTCCTGACAGCAGCAGTATGGACAGCACCAGGCGGAAGGCACAGACAAGTGCATTACAGAAGCTATTCACTGTGAGGATTCAGTGATAGGCTGCCGCTTCCATACATAATAAACCCACTAATTACTTTTCCTGAGGGACAGCAGCTTACGAACATTGCAGGAACGAGCAGCTGATACAAGGTCTGTTAGGTGCTGTATGATTGAGCAGCCTTTCCATGGAGACATGCACACAGCAGGAGGCTGGAACTCTCCCATGCCACCAGGTAGATGGTGCACAAGTCATTTTGACACCCACTTGAGTATTTTTGTCTGTGAGGTGGAGGAAGGGTCATATGTAGACTTCTTTCATGCTGAACAATTTTCCAGCCTGTCAGAAGCACAGCATTTTCTCAGATTTGGGCTATTTTAATTTAAAAACTGTTCTTTATATTAGGAGCTTGAGTACGAAAAAAATGATGTTGTGAGGATATATGTTGAGAAATTATATGATGTGAAATACTTACACAGTGCCCTAATGCCTGCCCAGTCAAGATAAGATTAACAATGAGAGAGAACAAAGCTCCATGTCACAGCTTTCTTTAACAGTAAAACAAAGCAGTCCATTTTATTTGCAACCTGTTTAAAGAGAAGATCGAATACGTTTTTCCGTAGTTATTGATATCTCACTTCCACGTTGTTTCCATTTCCTTTGCTAATGTCTACTAATGTCTGACCCAATTGGGACAACAGTACATTGCTGGCATTCACTCTACCTTCCACTTTTCCAGTCCAAAATATTCCACAAATAGTTTTTTTTCTATTATAGTGCCCAGTATATAGAATGAAGGGGCTGATTTAGAAATGATTATTCCTTTCGTGTCTGTGGTATAAATTGTATGACACTGTTTATGTGTATTAATTAAGTCTTGCACATATGACCAGAAGTGTAACAGCAGACAGCAGGTTCCACGCTATTACAATATTCATAATGTCAGACAATAGAGGAGGAAATTGTGAATCACTGAAATGATCAGTAAACTGTATGTGTCTGCTTCTTATTTACCTAATTAGTGTCCATACAGAAAGGCATACATTGTACTATCCATAATTAAAACCTTAACATGTCTCCTATCGAATATTTACGCTCCAGCAGCCAACACAAATACATTCATGTTAATGTAAAAGTAAAGGTTTCCCATGCATGTACATTACAACACTGCTGAATTGTCATACTCTACTTTCACACTGTGTCCTTATCTCTCCTATTTTAACAGTGAATATGATTTTTGAAAAGATTTAGTGTGGTGAATCAGTTACTGTCATTTTATCACATGCACCTGGAAGATTCCCCTGCAATGAATGTTTGGTGAAAGTCTTTAAGATTTACTTCTTTAAAATATGTCCCATAATGTATAGTCCCTATTTTATTTACCAACAGTGTAAATCTGTCTATACATGTTTGCATTCCTATTGTCTACATTGCAAATAAAGTGGATATTACTCTTACAGCTATAGATATATTTAATGTCCAGTAGATCCCCTAGCTTATTTCAAGGCAAGGATGTCCAGTAGATCCCCTTCTTCCAGTTTTCTGCACCATTGCAAAGAATAGTATTTCAGTTTGCTAGGCAACTGAATCAGGCATGTGAGGTCAATACCACACAGAGGTAACAGGACCAATTTCTGAGTGTTTACAGCATGCATTGAGTGTACACTTGTGGATAAAATATTATAATTACCAGATGCAGTCTGTTTTTTTTAATATGGAAAGGGTCTTTTGAAAGAAAAATGAAGCAGTTCTAACAGAGAGCTGCACTAAATGCTGGGTACCAAAGGCTCAGTTGGATGGAGCTCCTGGATCACAGGAGGAATGCTAATAAAATAAATCAGATACTGTATGCTGTTCTTGCTTCTAACACCTATATGAGCTGTATGGTCAGCTACCCCATGTCAGTGCCTAATTTGAAATGGGTTGTTGTCCCATATTTTAGCCTCAAGTGTTCTTTTTTAACTTTAGCTTAAGGAAATAGTTAATGTGCTAGTGACATTGAAATAAGTGCTACACTTACTGCACACATATGTCTACCCATCTTAGTGTACTTACACTCTCCCTGGTAAATTAAACCTTTTCTGAGAGGGAAATGAGGCACCCCATCCCTCTTTCCAAACTCAATACACTTTCAGACATATAAAGTAAGGTGCACAGATTACTGCCCGAACAACATAATCTGGAATGGAAGTTTTAGGTGGAATGACCATTTAACTGCGAGATTTGTGTAATACATTATTAAACATAATAGAAACAAACTTATTTCCTTTGAAATATTCCATATATGTCAACCTGGGGATCACTTTATCACCTTGCAAGTGTCCTACTTCTGCTGAGACATTGACTAAACTGTTCTTAATCTTTCCGTTGAATCAGTACACTTTCTATATGCTCTTCCCCTTTCAGACACCTGTTTTCTCTTGCTACTTATAAATTCTGGAAAATCCTTATAAATCCTTTTCTGCTGGTTTACAATGCACTGTTCCAAGTGGCAGACATAGCCAACAGTGGGCCCCTGCGCAAAACTGACTTGGCCCCCCTTGTGGTTGAGAAGGGTACCATGCAGTACACTTTGCAGTTTCCTATATCCACCTCTAATAGTCCTGCTTGCCTTGTTTCCCATCCCTCCATTGTCCATTCCCATTTTGCTGCCTCAATGGAGCCCTGAACTCTGTTCTGCTTATCCTGCACGATCACTTTTTTCCCCTGCTTCTCCTTTTCTCCTCCACCCTTAGTCACACCTGTCTTGGATTAATAAAAATTGTGGGCCCCTACTTCCTTCAATAGCTGATTATTTTTTTGCCTGCCCTTTAGACCCTGATCTCCCTCATGCTACCAACAGAACATGATTTTTTTGACATTTTTGTTTACAGTGCCCTCCCATTGCTCTTTGAATTAGACCACTACAAATTGCAGCTGAAAAAGGACTGTGGGCCATGCAGTCATTTCATTGGCTCTGATAAAGACACGTTCTTTACTTAAAGGAGGAAGTTACTTTGTTGAGCACAAGTTCCCAAATTCTGTTACTAACTTGTCTAGAACAGGCCATATCATTTGAGCTTATGATCAGTAAGCCATAACAATTATAAAGGGTCCATGTTGCATTACAAGCTGGTGGTACCTACTAAGATGCCCAGGAAAGTTATATTACTTAGGGGTGAGTGGGTAGTTGAAACAAAAAGTATACAATAATGAAATATCTATTTGGCAGAAATATAGTGGCCATAAAAAAGATGTTCTTGTTACAGGGACTGATTTATTGGGTTCAGATCTTGCCCAAATAGTTTACTTACAGTGTGGTATGTTACTGAATGGATTTTGCAGAGATCGCGCAGTGTGCTGGAAATTCTCAGTAGCAACATTTTTTCTTCTAGGTTTTGGACTTTCTACTCATTTATACATTTTCCACAATTTCAATTTATTCTCAAATCTAATACCTTGCCTAATTTGATTACAGGCAGCATAACGGTATAAAAACAATGGCAAAAATTGGCAGAAAGAACTAGTTATTGGGAGGGAACTTGCCAGATTAGAATAAAGGCCACATTTGTGTTTAACATTTTAAATGCCAGTGATTTGAACATATATCATAGCAATGCCAGGATCCTGGATTCATTTTTTTAGGGACATAATATATTGGTGCATTTGACTTGTCCAAGTGGCACCACAGAATGTGTCTTTAGCTGCATGCCCAGACATTGTCGGGAGTATGTACAGGCACATTAGAACCATACACATTATGAGTTGTGATGAAATTAATGCAAGTTCATTTTCAGTGTGATTTTGAGCCCCCAGTGGGTGACAATTTTAGTTTCCAATGACCATTTTGTTCCTAATTACACAATCTTTATCAATAAAGATTTTTAACATTTATATAAATCACAGAGATCTTATATAAGATTTCATAGGTACATTTTATTTATGAGAAGTGTGTTTGTGTGTGTGTGTGTGTGTGTATATATATATATATATGAGAAAAAAAAGTATCCTTTCTCAAATCTTTCAACTGAAACAATGTTGTAAAGAAGAGTGACCAAAATATCTACACAGCTGATAGTCATACAGACATCAAGATATTGCTGTAAAAGGTGTTTCTACAAGCTATCGAATCTGGGAATGTATTTAGTTTTTTACACTTTTTTTAAAAATAAATATTAGTGCAGTGGAATCTGTTGTGTGGTGTTTCATAATGCCAAACCATAATTTCATGATTATAATATAATGGTGTTTTAATCTAGCACTTTGAAACTTTTTTTAAAATATTTTATTGGTCATCTCACTGTACCTCTCACCCTTGCACCCCTCTGGCAATATTCAGCTCTGCACTGCACACCTCACCTCTGTATTTTTTCCCACAGTTTAGCTTTGGCCCCATTTTGCCCTGCTCAGCTCTGCACCTCCTTTCCTCTGCACCCCTCTTGCACTGTGCAGCAATGTACTGCCCAACTCTGCACTCATCTTGCACTGTTTACCTCTGCACACCCAAAACCTCTGTCAAACGGAGGATGCATTGATTTGTGATCCTCATATCCTTAAGGGTTAAGGAGGTGTGGAGCTTATTTGACGTCTGTTAATTTCGCATCTTCTGCCCTTCTAAGCTCTTATCTTGTTTGCCTCAGGGTAGCAGCTGACTGTAATTGCTGGGTGATTCTCCTATATATGATACAAAGCCTCCAAGATTTACTCAGCTATGATTGTGTGCAAAATAAAATGTTTTTTCAAGTCACGGTAAAAACCTATTAATTTACTAGCCGTATTTATTATTTACACCCTGTGTTAAGTAAATGCTTATGAAAGGCAGGAAAATAGATTCAAATTATACATACACATTATACATACAGATATGGAAGTGCCTGTCCTGTCCAAGCTCTCAGTTTAAGACCATGTGGGTTTGAGATGCAGGCTTGTTTAAACAGAATGTATAATTTCTTTATGCTCTACATGTAAGATTATTAAACGATGCAAATCTGTGATTTGTCCAAGCAAGACAAAGTAACAGGTTTGCAGTAGTTGTGACTCCTTTTCCAATATGACAGCATTACTTAGCCATTGGCCTCTCAGGCACCTAGCCTTTAGGAGTCATAGACCCTGTCATAGACCCTGTGCATGCTCCAAATTATGATGCACAGTTTACACAGGGCTCCTCCTCCATGCTCCTGATAACCAAATGAATATCAGGGGTGTTAAAAAGCAAATAAAGCAAAAACTGTTAAAAAAAAACCCTTAACTTCAACCCCCGCAGGGCACTCTGATCCATCTGGGGGTGTCCTGCATCAGGTCCCACGTCGTCCTGGAGCCGACGCTCCATCTTCGTCTTTTCTTCCAGGCTCTTCATCCTGGCACGAGATTGGGTGACGTAGGATGGAAAAAAACCTTGTCAAATTTTTTTTCTTTGCGAGAAAAGGCTCCTTCTGCACATGCCCAAGAGGCTCGGGCATGGGCAGAAGGTGCACCCAAGAGCCTTCCAGGATGTCTGACATAGGTATCCCGGGAGGCTTTGCGCTCCCATTCATTCTCGATCGACTAGGCGATTGAAAATTAGGGGGCAGTGCTGCACCTTTTTAAAAAAAAAAAAAAAAAAACAACAGAATTTTTACTTTACAATAAAGGGTTGTCTACCCTTTTATGTAAAGTGAAATTTCTGAGTTTAGGTACACTTTAAGTGAAAGAAAGGATGTAAAGCCTGTGGAACGCCTGTCAAAGTGAGTTTGCTTATGTTATTGTTTGTAAGTATAATTGTAAATAGAACCTCTGTGTGCATGTATGATTGTATATGGTTGCAGCCAATTTTATATCATACCCAGGTTTAATCATGTTCTTTGTATTGCAACCAAGTAATTTAATTGTATTTAAGCAAAGTATTATGAACTGGCTGATTTGGTGTGGCTGATTGCGTGATAAATACAGAAAGTGCCTAAAGGGAGAATCATTTGATCTATATATGTGCCCATATGCTTGAAACAATAGTTGCCTTAACTGGCCTTCTTTAGTTGATTAGGCAAATTTCATGTCTATAAAATACCCATGCACTGCTGAGGCTTGGTTGTGGGCTCTCCACCCCTTCTCCATAGGCATGAACATTTTATGCATTAATTCCAATTGTTGTCTGATGATTTTCATACAGTAGCTAAGATGTATGATATAGCTAGCATGTAAAAATGTAATGGATTTAATAAAATATTAAGCAGAAAGCAACATGCAAACCAAGCACAAACTGCTGGGTTTTCTTCCTGGGTAATAGGACACATACTCTATAAAATGTTTTAAACATGTAAGAAAAAAAAACATTTTTTTACCAAAAAACATAGGGTATGTGTTTACTGAAAATACACTGTAGTTTTGCATAACTTTAAACATATATTGCAAACTTTAACATATATTGTAAAATGACCTAAAATATGTGATTTAGGTGTCCAAAATATGTATCTGTTTAACCCTGCATTGTGTTTTCACATTGACAGATGGTAAATTTGTGCCTCTCTTATGTCAGTTTGATTTGCCTGTAGCACGTCTACATTAATTTATTTTTTTCCCATGGACTCATACTCCAAAAGCTTGCAAAAAATGCCTTGTAATTAGATCTTAAGCCCTTCATGAAGGCAGATTAGCTTCTTCTATATTTCATTTTATTTTATTAATTACAGTTTAAGTTTTGTTCCTCCAATTTTGTTTGTCCATTTGATGAGTGAAAGGCATTGCTAATATATTTTAGCACTATATAAATAGGCCTGTATTTGTGTCATTTGTCTTAATGAAAACAATTATCTTACATTTCATGCTTTTCTTTTTTTGTTGGCAACAAGCTTTATGTATGTCTCCCTTTATGGTAGGAAAAGTTGTCCCCATTTGTCCTTTTGAAATTCCATTGTTTAGAATGCAGACTAATTATCAATTGCCTTGTGCACCTCTGAGATTGCAACTGGATACAGATCCTTGGAGAACATGGTAGGAAAAAATCAATTTCAAATATTCTGTAGAGAAATGAAAACTGGGCAGGTATAATTATCTCATTTGAGATGCACCTCTCATTTACTACTGTGGATCTATACACTTGTTAGGGACCTAATACTTATTTAACCAATTCCTGAATCCAGATGTACGTGTACTGGCTATATAGCTGCACACTTGGACAGGGCTTGGCATCTGTGGACATGATAAATAGTATTGTAGCCAGTGAAGGTGGTTAGAAGTATTATGGATAATATATGTATATATATATATATATATAACAAGTTCAACCCCTAGGGAAATAAACATATCCCAGATATAAAACCCAATGGACATAGTTGGTCATGAGGAAGGCAAAAAAAACTAGTACTAGTTGCTCCAACGGGAAAAAAATTCCTGATTCTTAAGGCAATCATTTATTCCCTGGATCAACAGTCTGTTATCTTTACTTAGCCTTAATACCCAGTTATATACTGTGCTTCTAGAAAAGCATCCAGCTTTTTCCTAAAGCAATCTATAGTAGTTGCTGAAACTACTTCCTGAGGGAGCTGATTCTTCATTTTCACAGACCTTACAGTGAAGAATCCCTTCCTTATCCGGGGATTAAACTTCTTTTCCTCCAGACACATAGAGTGCCCTCTTTGTAATGATCTTAAAATGAACAGTTGGGAAGAGAGTTCTTTATGTGGACCATATATATATATATATATATATATGTCATACATATATACATACGTCTCTTCTCAAAGGAGAATAGATTCAGTTCAGCTAATCTCTCCTCATAGCTGAGTTCCTCCATTCCATTTATTAGTTATTTGCCCTTTTCTGCACTTCATCCAATTACACGATGTCCTTTTTGTGAACTGGTGCCCAAAACTGGACTGCATATTCCAGATGTGGTCTGACCAATGCTTTGTACAGGGGCAGGATTATGTCTCCATCTCTCCAGTCTATTCCTCTTTTAATACAAGAAAGTATTTTGCTATAATGAAGTTGTTTTATTTGCTAATTTTTGCATATAGCGCAAACTTTTTTTTACCCATTACCCTAGATCTGCTCCTTCAATGATTACTGTAATTCTAGTATAGTTATCCTTAAAATGTGGTTCCTACGTTCCCAGCAACCCCACCAAATCTGCCAATTACCTGCATATGATTGAATAGGATCTTCATTGTGGGAACACAGGAACCACATGGCCACTACACAAGTAGTACATTTATTCCTATGGGAATAACAACTATTGCTGGTTTTAATAGTCAGTGGCCTTTTCATAAGAATGAATGCACAGGTAGTCAGGGTACTGTTTGTAGAGAGGCCGTGCAGGTACGGGCGGTCCTACAACACAAGTTTCTGTGGTTTGTGGACAGGATAGTGGCAGACCTGGGAGGTTGCTTTGGGCAGGATGGGCAATATTTTAGCAATATTCGTCCTTTAAGTAGGACGAGAATCAATATGTAAAGTGCTTAAACCCCTTAGCAACCTATTGACATTTTTTATTGATGTGCCCTGTGAAAGTTGAAATGCATTTATTCCATATTAATTCAGTGGATATGCTGGTGTTAAAGGTGGGGGAAGCTATTAGCTTACATGCATACACAGAGGATTTAAAAGCCAAATAAACTCTTACATTTACCTCCCAGTATTCCACTTCCTGAGTCATTTCTTGCAGCTCTATATGAATGGAACCTTGTACCCACTGTTGCTGAAGCTGGCACCATCCTTAAAGCATTTAAGTCATTGCTTCCTAGCTTCTTCCACTCTCATAAGTTCCAGATTCTAATTCCTAATTTAGATCCTAAAATTTTGGCTAGCATTTCACTAATGAGCCAGAATCCTTGTGGCCCTACCTACTTCTGAGCCACATGCTCCTTTACCTTTTCTGCATGAGCTAATGCAAAAAGCTACAATAGTATATGAAATCTAAAAAAGTGTTTAAACTGCAAACTGGAAGGATTATGATAATATGTTTTTCTTTTGTTTAAACGGCAACACTTCTGATTGGCACACAGTGTTCTCCCCAGAAATTTTTTTCAGCCGGGTGGTAGGAAGCTATACCCGGGTGGTAAAAAAGGGGGTGTGGCAAAACACGGCAAATTTAGTGCTTCCAGTTGTTTATGCCATGGGTATTTAGTAACCTCTTATTTTTTCAGTGTTCTACCTTCTCCCAATTATTTGTTACAACTTTGTAATGCCTGCCCCGTTAGTATATCCAATTTTTCTATTCTATGTATTTTGCCACAAGTGTCCTATGCCCTGTATTGTGACCCAACTTCCTAGTGTTCTAATTCAAATCAGCCGGGCGGAGCAACCGGCTAAAAAGCTCTGGGGAGAACTATGGGCACATGAGCTGGTTCCCCCAACCCATCTTTGAACTATTCTTTACAGTGGTTTATACAAAGTACAGTACATTTAGACATGAACACTGCTTGCATTAAAACAAAATACAAAAAATACATTAATATTATTAATAATATATTTTGTATCTTTTATATCATCCTGGAGTTCAAGATTATGTTTTTACATTACCTACTTATCTGCTGCACTATTTGTGAAAGCCACATACCACATTGTCAGTGTTATTGTACTTATCCTCTAAATCTACTTTGTAAGAGTTTACATTTTAATTGTAGTTTTGGTGTCTCTTAAATGATTTTAATAAAGCTGCTTTCTTCAAGTTTATGAAATGATAATCCAATGCATGTGAAAACCTTTACGGAAAATATATATACGAAAAGAATGAGATGCAAACTCCAAAGGATTCAAGCCTTCCCCACCCAAGCATCTCCTAAAAACCGCCAAGAACTGGTACTGCGTCGGTGCAAAGCCATCCTCATGAACCAAAAATGTCCCTTCCCCCCGCGACCTTCTTTATAAAAATTCCCCCACCGCCGCCACTGGGCATGCTATACCTCCACCACCACACAACAACTTGATCCCAAAACCCCTGCCTGCCTGGTCTGGTCTGACTATCCACAATTCCACCCCCAACTCTGACCAAACCACATCCCCCAGCTCAACCCCCCCCCACGTTCCCTGGCTGGCCTAACAAGTTCCCCAATCTGTAGAGCCCCAAAAAATGCCAGCACAAATGCTGTGTGAAACAACAGAACCCCATATGTTGAATGACAAATCCCCCCATTCCCCCCTAATATATATAAAAAAAAAAAAAACTTTTATTTTGCTTAGTGGAGCTGTCTAACCTGCTCTATGCTCTTTGGCATTTGGTAGTGGTTGTTATTCAAAGATCTTAGTGCACCTGCTAGCAGCTCCGTTGCTTTCATTATATTTGTTTGTGGTGGTTTTATAAGACAGTTTTCAAATAAGTCAGGTTTCCAGACATATCCGAAACAAAAGTGCCAGGAATACCAGACTCTTGGCATCTCTCGAGGCTGTCATGTCTGGTATCATTCTAGCCGTAGGAGCGTGTCACAGCTGCTTCAAATAATTCAGCATTCGAAGCCAGGGGCTCTGCTGCTTTATGTGTTAACAGCTCACTATTATACCATCCTGCATTTCTAGAGAATCATCCTAAAAGATATTTACGCTATCAACTGGTTTTCAGTTTTGGATAGGATGGGGAAAGGATAAGAGCATTGTCTGAATTTACATCTATTCTGGGCTCTTTTAAAGAGATTTTCCTTAACTATCAGTTCTTTAAACAACTTTTTACCTGCAAGAAGAGAGATAAAATCTTTAACAAGGAAACAGACAACCATAAAAAGCTGAGAAAAATTATGTCATTTTCCTACTGAACTTCGAATGTTTTACCAAAAATATCTTTCTAACAGAGCTGTGGCTGCAGTAAAACCTGACAGAAGTTTTAATACTTGCACCATACAAAACAAAAAAGGTTTTGGCTATATTTTAATGTACCGTTTTCAAAAGTTTTGTGTGGTTACCTACACTGTTATCCATCATAATTTCTTTATGGCTGCAAAACTGCAATTTTATTCATTCAGTTGGCAGCACGCCATTGCCGTCAGTTTCCCATTAAAATGTACTGGAAGATCTGTGCCATCCCTTACAGACTACCTCACCATCTTTTTATATATTGAAAGCTAAACAATCAACTTAAAAAAAAAACACCCCACAGTATATTTCTAAAAATTCCCTCCATGCCACCTCTCTTATCTTGGGTTCATTATGTTGCTAGTGGCTTAAATAAATCCTATTGGTATTACTAAATTGTGTGCAAATGTGATTTATAAGCCCCCTTAGTTTTCATTGATTTGCTTCTGATAAGTGTGCCATTTTATGTACAGAACTATTTTCCCCCTGCCAGCTTTGTGACATTTAGGCCAACAACATATTTTGGTGTCAGTGTTACACCACATCCTGTGGGTCACACGTCTGAAAACCACTTTTGCTAAATGCAGTGTCAAATCAACACATCCACTGTGGGCGCAAGGTTCACTGGACACTGCATAGTGTATATCAGACTTTCTCAGATCAATTCTTGGGGAACCCCTTTTAAATACATTTCATCAGAGTTATTGGGGGAAAAAATACCCTTTACATTTGTTGTTAGAATGCCACCTTTAAAATATCACTGGTTTCATGCCAGTGGTTCTACTGAGTGGTGTTGGTTCACAGAATATGCAACACCATCAAAATGAAGGCCAATCAGCAAAAGCTTAAGGAACCTCTATCAGCCCATGAAGGAACCCCAGGAACTGTGATTTAGAATATTGGTATATACCGAATAACAGAAGGCAAAGAGAACGGAATAAGCAGTGTAAAATAGTAGGGATGGATTTTGTTCAGTCTTCTGGGAAATATTAACATGTATTTTCTGTTCATGTAGTCTATAAACCACATCACATCAAAAAAGCTCAATAAAGATTATGGGTGATATTTGCTATTAAAAGATCCTTCTCAGTAAGTTGAAAGACTACTACATAGTAACTCAAACAAGTTGTGTTCCTTATTCATTCCTTTTGAACTTAACACATCCAATATATAGATCCAAAAGAGCTGACACTGAAATGTCAATGTCAGCAAATCTCCACTTCATTTGGGTCTTTTAACATATTTAATAAAGGAAAAGGGGAGTTGTTGGCTCCTATGATTGGCTTCTCTCAACTGGTGAGGAGACGTCTGCTGAACGGTCATCACTGTAGTGCTCACTGAAGCGTGTTCATTTGAATTCTGTCTGACATAACCTAGACAACAAGGGCACTTCTTCTTATACAGTAGTTAGGTTACTAATAGCGCAGTTCGCCTGTGCATATGTGGGTGGAAAATTTCCCCATTTCACAAAATTTATTGTGAACAGTGTCCACTGCAAAATGTATCCAGTTGTGTCTGATATTCTCACCTCCTACCTGTATTGTCCTACCCATCACTAGTGCCGAAGTTGCCACAAATGAACGTACCATAGTAAATTCTAGACTGCTTGTGACCCCTATTTTGTGTTCAGTCAATTTTAAGTGGCTTAAAGAAACTGTCACCAGATCATTCATTTCATCAAAAGTCTTCCCATAAAATGATGCATTTAACATAATATGTTTCTATTAATAACTTGTAAAAGCCTACCGTGTGTCCACCATTATCTTTGATGTGATGTACCAGTACCACTCACTGCCGCCAGCTGTTAAGTGTGCAGACACTGGTTCTTTAAAGCAGAGCTAAATCAAAAATAAGAAAATCTCACTTACCTAATTATCCTCAGATCCCTCGATCATGCTGGAGATGCTGTTTATTTGGTCCTGCGCCATCTTGCTATCTATCTTTGTCCCGGCCCCAAAGAGGCGTCGGATGCCACCATCTTAATTTGTCTTTTTTCACCTTGTGACCGCGTCACCTGATCTCACACTGCGCAGCCTGCTGTAACAGGTGGGAGTTGCTGATCTAACTGCACATGTGTAAGATCAGCATTTTCCCCCCTTAATGTATTAAAATGCGCATGCCAGAAAAGGAGGGTTTTGCGGAAAAAAAAAGAACAACATTCTTACCTTACATAAAAGGGTTGACTACCCTTTTATGTAAAGTACAAATTTGGTGACAGGTCTGCTCTAAATGATTGGGCAAATGACTTGGAAGCTGTTCAGGATCACTTGATCCTGAAGTATGTCTGGACCTGCCTTTGAAGGGTAAAAAGTATTCCTATATTTCCAATATGCCTAGTTGCTTGTCTGGTTTTTCACTTAATCATCCAGAGGAGACTGCGCTTTATTCAGAAAGTCACAACAAAACACAGTCATGGCTCAGCACTACTTACCAGGATTTAAAAACCTTTTATGTAATATGGAAATATAGCTTCCTCAATTCACATGCATATTTAGAATCTATATATATTAGCTAGTTCCTAATAACAAAAGGAAAAAGAAATCATGATTTGACACACTGAGCACTAGTTCCTAACATTACATTTAATTTACTATATTGCAGAATATTGCAGGTGCAAAGCAAAATCTAAAGCTCATCTTACTGAGCTTTGAACATAAGATATCCATACGACAAAATGCACCAAACCGACTTTATGAATCCTCTGTGGCTGATGCAATGTTCAATATTATTGATGCAGAGGTATTTAATTAAAGAGATCATGTTAGTTCAAGGGGAAAATACCACCATTATCTCTACAGCACTATAAAGCATGCGCATGGCACCAATAAATCAAACAAATAAATGGGTCCTTAGCAAACAATGGATTTGTAAAGCAGAAATTATTCATCCTAACTAAATCTACTTGGATATTACTAAATCATTGACTCGCATGTTTGATTTTTAGCTAATTACCTCTTGCACACAGCCATGTCTTACCTGTATGGTATGTAAGGGCTTTATCTGTCCTCCCCCACCACTAAATATTCAACAAGCTTGTAATATAATGAAAACAGTTATTGATCTTATAACATTCACGCACGGACTCACACAAATATAAATTCACTCCTAACCCATAAAGCTGTGTATCTAAATTGTCAAGTTTCGATCTTATTTCTACATACACATAAATAGGAAAACTTGGTGTTCCTCAACCAGGGTTCGGTGGAATCATTGGATTGCTCCAGAGGTTGCTAGGGGTTTCATTGAGCAAGGAGCAGTTTGTGACCCTTAGGTCAGATTAAAAGATATCAATGATCTTTTTGCCTATCTTTTTGCCATTCTTCCAACTAGCCAGTAATGTAAGAAGCATTCTTCTCACTAACCACCAGTGGGAACAGATATCTCCATATGTAAAACAAAATTACAGATATATAATCAGGGCCGGATATCTGAATAGCCAGTCTAGGCTGTGACCTGGGGCAATAAGGCTGCCAGGCCTGGACCCAGCCTGTTCGGCATTCATAATCATTTATTTATAAGAAATACAGCATGGCAGATTGTATTAATATTTGTTCTTATTCTTCATTTAAAAAGAAACCTAGAAGCACTATAGGGAAGGTAGAATTTTACCTTATTTTACCTCCTACTTACCTCTTACCAAATACCATGTAGGGATCTAGATATAAAGCAGTGAATCTGGCATTCACTGAAATGCTCCCTGGTAAAGAATCTTCCAGATCCATGTGTTTTAATGGCAGCAGTTGGCCACTAGGGATTTTTCAGTGAAAGTCAGATTATCTTTTTTATAAATAGACTTCTAAGTGTATTTTTGTTGAAAGCAATTCAGCACATACCTTCTCTGTACTATTCTACCAACATGTTTGTTACCACAAAACTGGTAATTGGCTGCTCAGTCACAGAGGTCTACACTAATACGGTGCAGGAGGGAAAATTAGGTTCCATACCCAGAAGTGTAATCTTACTTCAGTCATCATTACTATGGTAATGGGTAAAAAGTATTGCCATTAAAACAGAAAATGCCAGTGTCACATTGAAGAAAAGAAAACGTTTACTTCTGGTTCCCAACATATCTACTTGTAGTAATAAAAATCAAACTATCCCCAGCTATTTAAAATGAAAATATTCATGTGTTTATCTGAGAATGACCAATGTATACTTGGTTTGCTTCAAAGTAACGTACCTGTCATGCACAACTGGCACTTAACAACCAAAGTAAAAAAGGGGAATCCCTAAAACTGGAGTCTAAGGTCAAAAAATATCAGAGTTCTACATTTTGGGTACAACAAGACTCATTGCTTGTTTTATTTTAAACTTTTTAGAGCATTTCTCTTTTTTGTTTGCCATTTTGTTGTTCCCATTGTCTGATACGACTGAGATACATAAAATAAAATCTTATGACTTAACAAGCTTGTATTTCATATTTTTTCCCCTTATTTTTATGATCCAATCTATAGTGACCATAGATAACAGCCAATTAAAATAGCTGTGTTTATTTATGAATGTGCTTAACAAGCCTTGGGGCAGAGTAAGGGACCTCTGTCCTTATATTTCTTTATATCTCGTGTGCTTACTCTGATAAGGTCATGGATTGTGTTGTGTTAGGGCAAGATAATTACCACATCTACAAAACAGCACCTCTTTTTCCTCTCATATTCAATGAAATTTTCTAATAGTCATTAGCTCCTCATGGTTTTTGTTCACATTCTGGGATACTAGGACAAATATGCTATGGAGGTATTTCAGAAATTCCTTATTACCACATTAGTTCCAAAAAAAATAAAGCCGAAAACTCTGGTTAGCTTCAATTATTTTTTGTATTTGTTATAACTTGGTGTATGGCTACATAACGACAAAGTAATGTAAATAGTGTAGGTTCGATGACTGTGACTTAAGTCAATGGCATTCAAGGAGCCAGATATTTTTTAATCAGCAAGGAAAGACACTCATCTCGAGCCTTCTATAGAAGGAATGAACAAATATCGGAAGCTAACAGTTATTTTTACTGGTATGTCCGGTATAGTTTGTTTATTTTTTCTGTATTTCTGGCAGCATTACTAAATCTCATGGGGGCTCACAATCTAATGTCGCTACCGTAGTCACCTGTGATTGAGTCCAAGGCCAATTTTAAAGGAAAAACTAGCATCCCAGTAGTGTTTGAAATGTAGAAAGAAACCGTAGAAGGAAAACACAGGCAGGATATACATACTAGGCAGGTAGAGTTCTGGTCTATATTTAAACTTAGGACTCAGGTACTACAGGGCCAGAATGCTAACCACTGAGCCACCAGTGATAAATAGTTTGGGAAATAAGTAAAAGTTTTTCCCAGTATATAATTCTAATGTGGCTATTGACATAAAATTTACACTAGATATCAGTAACAACCTAGGTAATCTACACACAAAAAAAAAACCCCATGGAAAGCCAAGAAACCTTCTGAAATCTGCAGTATTGATAAAGCAATCCTGCCCCTATCAGTGCAAATATTATATGTTGGTTTAAATTCATGCCCTATAAAAAAAGGTTTCTCATTACCAAGGTATCACACAGGAAGCATCTCATGATGGGTAAAAGGAAAGAACATCAATTCACCCTAATCCAGCCACAACCTGGAGGAGTCAAAAGATGTATCAGATCCTTGTCCAAGAGCCAAGGATCACTCGCGGAGAGCTTCAGAAAGACCTGGAAATAGCAGATACAGTTGTTTCAAAGAAAACAGTAAGTGATTACTTCAACTGACATGGCCTCTATGCACTTTATCAAACCAGACTCCACTACTAAAGAAAATGCATGTTGAAGCTTATTTAAAGTTTTGCTGCACAACATTTGGACAAGCCAGAAAAATACGGACAGAATAAAGATTGGTCAGATGAGACCAAAATGGAACTCTTTGGTTGTCCGTGCACACACCATGTTTGTAGAAGAAATTGCACTGCACATCACCCAAAAAACACCATACCAACAGTGGAATTTGGAGGTGGTAACATCATGGTGTGGGGCTATAATGGCAGACTTCATATAATTGAAGGAAGGATGAATGGAGAAATGTACCAGGATATTCTTGATAGGAATCTTCATCTACCAGTATGCTGAAGATAAAATGAGGGTGGACAATTCAGCAAGACAATGATCCCAAACACACAGCCAAGAAATTCTCAATTGGCTTCGGGAAAGAAAATAAAGCTAGTAGAATGGCCCAATCAATCACCCAACTTAAATCCAATTGAAAATTTATGGAAAGAGCAGAGGAGGCCCCAGAATCTTCAAGATTTGATTACAGTTTGTGTAGATGAAAGGGGCAAAACCACACCTAAGCAATGCATGCGACTGGTTTCTTCATATAGAAGGTGTTATGAAGCTGTAATTGCCAACAAAGACAAAGATTTTAGATCTTCCAATCATGTAAATTTTACATCTCGAAAATATTAAATAAATTTCAGTAAGTGTTTTATACTGTTCAATACTTATAAGGTGGAATGGCACAGGGAAATACACATACCTTAATTTATGGAAGTATTTGTTTTCATTTCTTTGTATGTGTGGGTTACTTGGGTTGTTACCGACATGTAAATTTCATGTCAGTAGCCCTAATAGAAATATATTTACTGAGAAAAAGTTGACGTGTTCATTACTTATTTTCCCCACATAATTTTTTTTTTTCTTTTTGTAATTGTAGAATTCTGTAAATAAAATATTTAAAGTCTATCACTAAAATTTCATAAAAGGTGATAAAGTTCTGCCATCCATAGAATGATAGATCGCCTATGCTTGTGTGCAGGAGTTAATTTATTCCTTAGCAGCCAGGTGTCCCAAATTCCTACACTAAGCTGAATACGCAGCTAAGTGTGCATTACCGAAAAGATTGTGACCAGGTAGGTAAGTTTGTTTTAAAGGCCCTGGCTGCTTGCAATTTGCTTATTTTTTTATAGTATTGTTCTACTTTAAATAAGTAATCAGTTTTTCAGCTTTCCTCGCCTTTGCCCTCCTCAATTTTAGTAGGTCGTAGCAACAACTAAAATAATAATTTGAAGACCCCTTCATACAATATTTTCATCATTGGAATGGGGAGAGGTGTTCACATTTTTAACTAACTAAAAATGTTTTATTTTTGCAACACACAGTGTAGCATTGAATGTTTTGATTTATGTTTACACAAAACATTCAGTTTATTATTTTGCTAGTATTTCCAGGGTGAGTAGAGGTTAAATGTAAAATGAGGGTTAAAGTGGCAACTGATTGAATGATTCTTTTAAAAGATATGTGATGTGCACCCAACGACAAGAGTGCTGGCCTTGTTACCTAGGAAATGTGCAGCTTATATTATAGCAGCTCATGTGCTGCATACACTGTATCTAGTCTCCTATTTTCAGAGCAACATGCTTGCTAAGTGGAGGTTTTCTGTATGATCGAATGTCAACAAGACCATACATTCAGAGATTTGTTTATTTAGTTACTTGTTTGATTAACATTCTAATGGAGTATAAAAAAAATGATCTTTTGACTTTCATTATAGAGAGTTATGTATTGTCAGACCTTTTAACAAATGCAGCCAAATGTCTTACAATTGCCATTTCTCACTGAGATTTGAAGCTGAACTCCAGCTCTACCTTTGGTCTTGCACAATTGTACAGTCTCCTCTTCTGTAATGAAATCGTTTACTCCGAATCATATAGAGCCCGCCTCATCTCCTGGCTACAGACTGTCTAGGAATATCTGTCCCTGTCTGACTTTCCCTGACCATCTCTTTTCATTTTATTCGATTTTAGATCTTCCAATCACAGAAGCTAAACATTACATGTTGGAACTGCCAAGGGTAGTTTGCATTAAAATGCAGATTGTCAAGGAATGCCCACTCCACGCACGCACACACTCACTGGCTTTTTTATTAGATACATTGTGTAACTGCTTGCTTTGCAAATATCTAATGAGGAAATCACATGAAGGCATTGCCAAAATGACGTGATAGTCAAACCAAACATTGGATTGACAGACAAAAAATAATTTTAGTGACTTTAAACTTGATCGTTGATGCCAAGAGGACTTGTCTGAGTATTTCAGAAAATGCTGTTTTGCTGCGATTGCCACACCAAACCACTTTTAAAGTTTGCAGAGAAAGATCCAAGAAAAATAATATCCCGTGACCAGCGTTTCCTTGGAAGAAAATGCCTTTTTAATTTCAGAGAAGAGAAATGTCAGATTTGAATGCCCAGATTGATTCAAGCTAATATAAAGACAGCAGTAACTCAGATACCCACTGAGGTATGCAGAGGAGCATCTTTGAACAGGGCAACATTTAACAAGTCTAGTGCTCCCATTTGTTTTTGTCACAAGTATTCTGTAACCCCTATAGTTGTGTCAGCTTTCTTCTGCTCCCCTATAAATTAATACAGCTTTCTATGTCCATTTCCTTAGTATATCCCATTTTTTTATTTCTTTTATAATATGCCCCAACTGTCCAGTGTCCATGTATTGTGAACTATGTTTTGTAAAGAGTGTAATCACAATATAATTCATACAGCAAACCTACTGTGGGCAGAAAATAACAGTCGCAAGACCAGTGCAGAGCCCTAAGACCCTTTTCACACTTGTAGTCGCAAACCACACGGTAAGCCGCTCCTGGGTGCACAGCAAGCTGCTGCTATACACTCGGAGCTGCAAACTACACTGCAGAATAATGTATTTACACTCGCTGACCTTGTGTTTTTTTTTTTTTTCGTTGTGGTGCAGTTCTTCATTTAGAACAGGGAAAGCATCACATGACCAAAAGTGACTTGTGCAAACCATGCTGCATCTTCACCGCACATGTGTGCTTAAGAGGGTTCCCAACCACCCCAGTGCAAGGCACATCTGCTAGGGAGAACACTGACATGGACACTGGACAAGAGAAAATTGTAAAAATGTAGCCTGGACGGATGACGGAATTTCATGTCAAGAACATGAAAGCGCGAATCCATCCTGCCTAGTATCGGTGCTTCATGCTGATAGTGGTGGTGTAATAGTGTGGGAGATATTTTCTTGCCACACATTGGGCCCCTAAGTACCTATTTTAAAGCCACAGGCTACCTTAGTACTGTTGCTGAACATGTTCATCACTTGACCGCAGTGTACCCATCTTCTGATGGCTGATGATACAAATCTCTTTATTTTTTAAAAACAACATGTACATTAAAAAACAGGCATGTAGAAATGTGAATATCATTTTAGGAATTACATTAAAGCCCAACAGATCTTTTAGTTTGAATGGGCTAAATGCATTGCTGTGCCTCAAAACAAAAGTCCAATTTCTTAAGAATGCATTTGCAGCCCAACTATAAAAGCATGTCCCCTCTCAGTTTTCTGTAAAAGATGACTCTAGTTCTGACTATCATTGACAGGGACTGGAATTCACAGGAAGCTTATTTATCCAGGTTGCAGATACTTTGTACTGTAACTCAGTGTAAATGTGAGCCCTAAAAAGAGCTGAGTTTAGGGTCTAAGAAACTGCCTGGTTTTCACCAGCACTTTGACATCAAGGAACTGCAGTACAGGGGATTTTAGCCTGAGACAAACAATTGTGACAGGTATCCAGTATCTGACCAAAAGGTCAAAGGAGGCACAAACGGCACAGAATGCAGGTCTTAGGAGGTTCAAGGTCCTCCACAGAGAACTACTATAATGACACATTGCTTAAATACCTAGTAGTGCGCTGCTATACATATTATTGGCTAAGCCTGGCTGTCTTCTGATTGGTCATGTTCTATGTGAAACCCAGAAATGCAGGTGGCTATGTGCTGGAGGAAAGACCCAGTCTTGGATTAAATGCATGGTAGGTGTTATATTACCTCATCTGCTAAGGTCTGGGTTTCAGTGGATAATGGAGAGGTTATATTTTTCACTGGGACAATCGTTACTCAAGATCTTTCTTCCAGCTCAAACCCCCACAGTTATTTAGGTAATAACGTTTTACAAAAGACATTTTGGAAACTAGAATAATATGGAGTATGGAATATGGAGTAGCTTCAGAAAAAGGATTAGAAAAACTATTCTAAATTACTGAATTAAAAGTCTGTAACCAAATTTGATTGAAATCTTTTTGTTGAGTGCAAGCATTTCAGAGAAAAAAAAAACGTAGGAAAGCAGATGTGGATTCTTGCCTTGAACTATGAAGAAAGGTGTTTTCTTAGTGGTGGCATTTTGATGATTGTTTTGGGCAGAAACTAGAATCTAAATTGGTATACTAGTTAGAAACAATTCCAATCAAATACCAATAACTATCCTCAGAATACTTCAACAGCTTTTAAGACCCAAGAAAAATTCCCTGATACTTTAAGATATTACTATGCAACTCACCTGAGGTCTGTGACTGTTTGGTCCACTTTATATTCAAGTAGTAGTCCAGCAGATTACTCCAACCCACTACAATATGCTACTCTTAGGACTTAATGCATACCATTAGGGGGGTCTGATCCAGTCCTTGAAATGAAATGCAACAATGTTTTGGGGCTTAGCTTTAGAATCTCCTGGTAGTGTTGATGGTTACCCACCTCTTTCTGTCTCATGCTTTTTCTTCTTGACAAGGTAGCCTAATTTATTGATAGACCATTATAAATTTGTAGGAGGAAGGAGGGAGTTGGCAAATCTTGACACTACCAGCAAATATTGGAGCTTTACCTGATTAGAATCTTTGAGCTTTTGGCAGGGGAACTGAAGACTAATGTATGTGGGTACTTGCAAATTATACCTGTTAGCATATTTGTTTCTAAGGTATAAAGTTCATTCAAAAGTGAAACTTTGGCTTTGAATGAAATAATCATTGCCACAGCAGTGACAGATCCTATAAAGTCCTGTTCGTTCTTTATTACCGTTCACTGTGCCTGCTGGAAAACATTATAAAAACAGATAGAAAAAATAAAGGGAAAATCAACGGGACAGTTTTTACTTGTACAATCAAAAGCTGCATGTAACATTTTTGATTTGTTTAAACTTTCTTTACTGGTATAGAGTTATGGAAAAGAAAAAGAACAAAACCATGTAGAACATTCAATAAAGAAACACATAAAGCTTATGTTAAAAAGTAAAAGCATAAGGAGAAATTTAAAAGATCAGTGTAAGAATAAAGGTGCTCTGGAGGTGGAAAGTAGAAGGTACATTTCACAATTGGACGTGAACAAAAATTCGGTGCAAGACTATGATGATAATAATTAGCAAATAGTATAGTCAGGAGAATTTATCAGCATTTATTAATCCGTGGTAATAGATGCATTTCTAATACAGAAGTCATAAAATATGAGGAGGAAAGGGCGGGAAGGGGGGGGTTAGGGAAAAAAAGGGTTGGAATAGGAAAGTAATGAGGGTACTTCCTATTGTCCCATATAGGTCAGAGAAGTGTACTGTTGAGCCACCCTCTTTAGTAGCAGTAATTTAAAAAAATTGCAAAGAGAGGGCAAAGAAAGAGTCAAATTTTATTGTATTTATATGTATTAAATTCATACACAATAACTTCATACATGTAAACAAAACTAAAAAGATAAAGGGTATACAGATATTGTTGTGTGTGTGTTTCCTAGTTCTGTTATAAATCGCAGAATTAGGGTAATCCACTAGACAAGATGGTACTAACACAATAAAATAAAACTAATAGCAATAATATGACCGCGGTTCCGTATAAGTCCCCACCGCGTTTCGCCTGGGTTGGGCTTCCTCAGGGGTACATGACTTTATACGATTAATGGTAATTAAGGGGATGGTCAAATTGGAATTTGATGCTTGGTACAGATGGTTCCCAAGAGTAATGCTGTTAGGATGAATCCAGTCGAATATTTCCGATATATTGACTATTTGAAGGATAGTCACCAGAGATAACATATTCAAAAAAACGGATACTGTTCAGGTTTTTTAGGTATGTTGATATTTAACCATTAGATGTTAATCTAAGGTAACAAGATTATTAATGTAGAATAGGTTGCAATTGGAGTTGTAGAGACATATAGAGACATTTGTCCATTGAGATAAGTTTGCAATAGCGAGATTACGGATGATGATTGTAAGGATAAGGATTGTATGCCAGCAACTACTAGTGTACAAGGTAAAGCGTTCTAGCAGGTCCTCAAGGTGTCAACTATTTATTAGCAGATAGGTCTATGTATTGTATGGATGTGAAGGAACCTTGATTTCTTTAGAAAAATAAGTTGTTATCTCCCATTGAGAATAGAAGCAACATAAATCTACATATAATTTGCATGTAAATCTAAATCAGCAAGAAACTGCATAAAAAAATCATCAACTCATCTGGAAATCTTTATCTGTTTTTAATAACCCAAACTATAAATTCTGTATTTTCTAAGCTCACACAAATCTTTATTACATACACAGTTGTGCATAATGTTCGTTGTTGAAGACAGCTAACCGTTGCTCTTCTCTTGATTTTATTGTAGTGTTACCCTTCAGGTACTGTACTGCCTGTTAAGATAAGATGTCTATCAGCTGCAAAAACATGCTTAACACTCACTTTTTTTTTTACATTGGTGTTCTGAAAGTAGTGATATAAGAGTGAGAGTTGAAATTAATTTTCTAGTCACATGGCACTTTTACTGACACCAATTTTTTTTTAATTAGCATTATTTACATACATTAAATAGCATTTTTTTACTCTTTGTACTTTCTTTACATATTTTCTGTTCATACTTGTTCCCATTACAACTTTTTGCTCTGGAGACAATGGTCACTGGATCTGATATTAAGCGGGAATCCAGGGGTGCCCCAGACCAGGCGTTCTTATCCTACTGCATTCTATAGAAATTTATACAGTATAAGTAGCAATTACAGGGTTAGAAAAAATACGTAAGAATGGTGGGTGTGTTTACACTGATCTCCTTCAATTTATAGGGCCTAAAATGTTTCCAAAAGAAAAATAAGACATGTTGCTCTTACTGTTTTAAAGTTTTTAACTGTAATCATACTTTATTTTTGGTATTACATTTAAAACTGCATCTCCAGCTAAGATCACCTTGTCCGCAGAGTATCAACAAATTCTGCACAATTTTACTTTCGAACCAGCAGTGTTTTCTTCTTGTACAAGAACTGATAAAAAAACAAATCTTTTTGCAATATTGACATGTAATGAGAATTTATAAAATCAAAACTACTGTTTTACTGTAAATACAGACTGTATTGTATATGTGTCATGGTTGTACTTTAACAGTTATATATAGATGAACAGAATAACAGAATATAGATGAGCCACTGGAGCTCCTTCTATTTGTCAATCTACTAATCAACTGAAGACTATTTCTTTATTCTCTCTTCCATTGGGAATGAAAGTGGGACCCCCTTCCAAAACACCTTATTCCAGGACAGTTATACTTACTTCTGGATTGCCATAATACATCCCTATCATTAAATGTGTTTCAAACATTTTTTGGAAATCAAATGGAAAAAAGGACAAGGATAAGATGAAATACCCAAATTCATTCCCAGGTCTCCTACAGTTTTATGCCTGAAAGATGTTCAGTGGGGTTCAACATCCTTAACTACACAACTACTACTGGACTTACTTTGCATTGCGCTACTCGACCTTTTGTTGCTTTGTTGTAGCTTTTTTTTTTCTTCAACATTTTGAAGCATCGTATATGCCTTAGGACCTCTGAACAAGGCACTCTGGGGAACCTCTCCCCTATTCAAAAGCAAAAGAAGAAGAAAGAGGGAGGGATAATAAGAACCTTTGCAAAACAGTGCTCGGCTGTTTTGTAAGAAACTGATCCAACCTCCTGATGACAAACTTACCACGCATTGTGTTCCTATCAGAGCGAGCCGCCTGTATTACACCAATCATTTTTTGTCTAATTCTTTTTTTTATGGTTGGCAAAATGGGGGCATGAGCTTTATCCATCTTGCATATTTCCAAACGTTGGGAGAAGATCACAAAGCGCTGCCTTTCAAAATGAACTCTATCGCACACAGGAGTTAAGTCCAAGTTTTTATTGTTGGTAGATCATTTTGATTTGTAGATTACTGTCTGTGAGCTGTAAATTATTGGCCTTCCATGTGCAGATGCCTACATAGTTTTTGAGGCAATACCAGTTGGCAGAGCCAGCAGGATAACATGCTTCCAGTTGACCAATATGTAAGGGTAACATTTTACCGCTGACATCCTATAAAATAGTTTTTTTTCAGGAGTCCCCCCAATACTAGAAAATCATTTTAAAGGTTCCTCTGAGTTTATTTAAAAACAGTTGTCTTCTTGTTAAATAGACCATCTACTCAGCAAAGTTATAAAATATTTTATAGCATTAACATTTAAAGAAACATTGGGCCTAATTTATTAAAGCTCTCCATAACTGGAGAAAATACACTATCATGGGTGAACCTGAGTGATCCAGTAAACTTGGAACGGGTCTGATCTAGGGTTAAAAACATGAACCAAATAATAGCAATTTTATTTTTAAGAAATCAATTTCAGGTTTGCTAGATCACCCAGGTCCCACCCATTATAGTCTTTTTTTCCAGTCTTGGAGAGCTTTAATAAATCAGGTCCATTGCATTTATCTGTCATACAAGGGCGACATTAATGAAAACATATCTTATTGAGACTTGCATTATGTAGATAGAATACTGTAATATTTACATATTTGTGCATTTTAATGTGTATACAGATCAAACACATACATCCTAACAGCAAGAGCCCAGTTTCCACGGTGACAAGGCAATAGGCTATTGTTTTGCTTTAAATGGGAGCTGTGCGCTCTATAGCTGAGATTGCCTTTTCCCATTTTCTTCTCCAAAAATGTAAACAGGAATCTATGTATTTCACACAGAACATGAATATTATTGCAAGTTTACTGCCTTTGTAATTCCTAAGGAATGTGCTGCAGCATCCATAACACACATTATTCAATACTTATACATGAAGTGGCGTTACCTGGTTCTTGTTTTCTGCGACCCATAGATTTGTTACGGTCTTTGCAGTGAAATAGTGATTAAAAAATGAAGGAAAAAACCCAGTGTGAGACATAGTCCAGTAATATTATTTAAAATGTTTACAGGCTGACTTAAGTTTTTCATCACAGTTTTTCTTTTTCTTTGGTTCTTGATGTCATATCAGTTTCTTACTAGCCCTAGTATTTTATGCATTACTAATTATGGAGTGGGTCAATTAAAGGAATCTGTGTTTTCATCACCAACAATATAAAAGCTCAAAAGGGAAAACAATCCCCATCTGCATTAAATGTTTTTGCATTCTCTGTTCCTGTTGCACAAATGTCTCATAACAACTTGTTAGGATGTGTAGGGAAAATGCCAGGTAAAAAAACTTGATGCCGGTTCTACCATCACCAAAACTCTGTCAAAATGCTAGAATTTAACTCTAATGTGTAATTGATCATTGTCTGCTTCATATTTTTTTTCTATTCCTTAATTTGCAGTAGGGGCCCTAGTAGTGGCACAGTAGCTGCATTAAAGAAGTTCTTTTCCATAGAAATGCCCATTTTCATTTTGAACATCTTGACACAAATGAGCAGCACAGAAAACTCATTCTTACTGAAGAAGATTTTATCATTAAAAATATGTCATGTTCTTACCAATTCTAACTATATATGCCAAAAACAATTTCTGGGCTTTTTCAGAGAAAAAAATGTTACAATAAAAGTGAGCCATTAGCACTAAATAAAGGTAGGCTATAGAAGATGAATTTTCAGAAGTATAGTTATAGATTTCTTTTCTTTGTTTCAGATATTTGTCTTGAGGTTTTAGTATGGGAAGTTGTAAGAAAAGAAAACCAAATAATGTATGCATGTATATTTGAAAAGTGTTTCAGGGTTAATTTTCTAATAATATTTTTATATAAAAAAAACAGAAGTATAATTGACAATAGATTGTGAGACATACAGCTAAAACTGAGAAAAATAGTCAAGAGGAGTAAATCAATGTGCCATCCTCCCATGATCCTCACAGACCCAGCAGTTTACACATTTTTCAAACACGCTAGGATAGGCACTGACAATGAGCAAAACCTATACATACTTCCGTCTCCTACATTTACTAGGGGTGAGGCTTTTAAAGTTTTAGTCTTTTAATATAAGGCTGGGGGTTGGGGGGATCAAGCAAAATAAATAAGAAAAAAGGGAGAAATAGAAGAGACATGTGAACTCAAATAGAAACCCACAAATCTAGCTCTAATCAGTTACAGTGGGTTGTATTTCTACTTTATTTCAAAAACAAATGGAACCATGTCCTGTAGAATTTAACCCACGTAGCTTTAATACTGGAAGTGAGATCATCTATATGCATGATCTCGTTGACCACAGCTGGATGGAGGATCTAATCTTCCCAAGAACAGAGATAATAATTATTATTATTATTATTATTATTATTATTAATAAACAGGATTTATATAGCGCCAACATATTAAGCAGTGCTGTACAATAAAAAGGGATGAGATACCTGATCTAGCAGCAGTGACCAGTTGCCTAACTAATGTCTTTTTGTAATTCTTTGGAGAAACTGTTTGTGTTTGTAAGGTTACTGGTTCTTCACCGGAGAATTGTTTTTGGAATGTCAGATTCACTGTTTTGTAAACAGACCCTATAGAATAAGATTTTTAAAGGACCCATTTTAGTTTTGGTTGGATACTGGAGGATTTATTTCCCACTGGCAGTGTATTTTAGGGTCTATATGTAACAATATTCCCAAATGGAGTTCTTCTGAGTTCCTCTTAACTATGTTGTATTTCTTACTTTGAATCATAGAGGAATATATTGTTAAATAAAAGAAAAGGTTAACATCCATTACGATGGTCCTAGTAACAGCAAATCAGGCAAGAGATCTCAAAGAGTCATTTAGAGATAAAAGGACAATATGGTTAGGTGGCCAGTATCATGTTTAATATTCAGGACATGATGACAGGTTCCAGTAACAGACTGTCCTCCCACCCACGGATATTTGCCTTCTCCACACACCCCAGTAAATCCCTTAGTCAATTCCCGGTGTAAGCTCTGTCAGAGTTTACACAGGGCTAATGACCTTCTTCCCTCATGTGCTACAGTGTTCAGACATCTATTCACTCATTCCAAGGAACTGCATCCTAGGAGTAAGGGGAAAATGTCACTGAATAGAAATGAGTATTTCTGAGGCCATTAACATACTTGAACATACCAAGTATTTCCATGGACTCCAACATTTAAATTGGTTTAAGTGGGCATCGGCAGATCTGAACTGTCCAAGTGGTCCTGTGCTCGCACATTGTCTAATTCTTATTTTCTTTAAGATGGAAAAATAGTGGAAGCTTGCACTGCATACAGCTTAACTTTTAGTAATTAAAAAAAGAAATGTAAATGTAGCAATTCCCTGTTTTGATTCTCCTCTTACTACCCAGTGATTGTAAGTAACACTGTCAGTAACACTGAGGCTTAGAAAACCAAACTCACTAAGCTGTAGTCCAGTGATGCAGGTGTCAGCTAGCAGTTCATATGAATGTATGTGGAAAATTAAAATACAGTATTGATCTGAGTAGAAATCTTGCAGACAAATCAATGATACTTATTATTCTTTAATGAATGTCACACAGCATGAGCATTTTATAGCTGGATGATACCTCTCTATTGTTGCATCATCATTCATTAAGGTTTCTTGCCCCTAGACCCGCCACGTTTATCAACAATAACATTCTGCCTAGATATAACTATTTATATAGTTATATAAATATAGTTATTTTATGATATTTTGTAAAGCTGCTCTGCAGTTTTCTGGTGTCTACGTTTGCATACAGCTGTACAGGAAGTTCTTGGATTTCAAAGCAGGTGAATAGAGATGGCATGTACATTAAATTGCAAAGAAGCTATTGTAGCAGTCAGCTCATGGTAGAGAAAAGATGAAATGTTTTTCTTCTGTATTTATTATCAGAAATTTCTTGCCATTAGAAGTATCATGAAGAAAGTGTTCTTTTAGGGGAATTGCACTGGAACAGTTGGCCTTGCAAACTGTTATCATTTGTGTTTTAATTTAAGTTGTGCCACAAGTTATTTTTTTACCTTCACTCCAAAATGCCTAAAACTGGGCATCTACAAATGATTCAAAACAGGGCGGGCACCTTTAAAATATTAATAATATTCAGGGAAGCTTTGTGTTCAAAGTGTTCTTTTTAGTTCTATTTGTCATAGAAAGATGTATGTATTATTATGTTTTTAATTCTGATTGGGCTATTGCAGCAGATATGAATACATATGTTTTATTTTATAGGTGTTATATACATTTTCCTGTAACTGCTTCGATTGCAACTCGTATGTAGTGTTTTTGTCTTATTTGTTCCCAGATTATGATGATAAGGTTTACTGAATAAAAATATGTTTATTCACAATTGTAGTTTTCTGTAATGCCCCCCTTCCTCCTTAGGGGAGGCAGCAATAAATCCTATATATAGTGATTTATCCTATATATCCTATATCCTATATAGAAATCCTATATATAGTGATTTATTGGTGGTTGTAACTAGCCAGCAACAAAATTGTATTGCAGTGTTTTGATGTGGATAAGACAGCTCTGCATCAACTCTGGCTTGGCCTCCAAACTAACAAGAGGTTCTTCTAGGCATTTCTAGCAGTACTGGGCTGAATCTGTCACTGACAGCCACTACCTCTAACTTTAAATTGAATAGGACCCACCAAACACTTTTCAGTAACCATCCAGCTTTTTTTTAGATGGTTCCTAAAGAGTTGAGGTACAATACAGAGGCTGCTACAGCTTCTTCCCACCCAGCTTTCTGCAGATATTTTGCAGAAAGTACTTTTGCTGTTGGTGAGGGCAAAATTAAAATAATGTCTGTTCATATCAGAGAAAGCATGTTCTTCTTTTTGCTGTCTCACAGATTTGACTGACTGGCTCCAAAATGCTAAAATAATTTGCAAACCCCTAGTGATAAGCTGGCACCAAGTTTTCTTAGACAATGTGGCTAATACTATTTTGGGGGTGTCTGATGCATAAATAGCCTATGAAATTCCCGGTTTGTAGATCTTTTGTCTTACCGCTGGAAATACCTGCTAGCTTTATCAAGGAAGTCCTAGAAAGGCAAAATGCTCTATCAGCTGATTATGGTTTTATAGTATTTGGGAATATGGACATACCCAATTGTAATTGGATTTTTCCAAACTATCAAGCTATAATTAAACAAGATATTTCACGCCCGAATACCTTCAGTCAGGGCTTGTTTTTAAGTTCTGAGAAGAGTAGAAATTTTCTGTCTGGGGTAAAACCAAAGCTAATTTTAAATTGCTTGTGGCTTTTAAATGATTATAGAAATTGTTTTGCTTCTTAGGTTCATAGTGTTTCAGAAAAGAACCTGCAGACGACTTCAAAGCTCTTGCTAATTGTCAGATTGTTAACCCTTTTAACATCAGCACGGCCAATTGCGGGATATGTTTTCCTGTGATCTTTCAAACATGGTCTTGTCTTTTCTTGTAAAGTTTTTATTATACAAATTGTTGCTCTCCAATAGCTGCCTATTGATTGCAAAACCCTTTTAAATTTTCTATAATATAACAACAGTGCCTATTAATATCAATAGGGCTTAATTTCATGATGTTGTGTAACATATAAACTCTTTCTAATAAAATTTCAAAGTTGAATTTAGTATACTTAACCACCTGGGCGTTAAGCCCGAGCATGTTCGGGGTAAAAACTTTTGCAATTTTCATTAACCCCGAGTTTTTCTCACCAAGTGGTTAAATGTAAACAAATGTTATATTGCAATCCGATTGTCATACATTGTATGACAATCGGATTACAACTGAAAGCAAATACTTACCCAGTGTCCGCAGCTCCTCTAGCAGAAATAAAAGATTTGCTATTGCTGCTGGCATCTGCAGTGAGATGTCAAGCACAATGCAGAAATCCTACATTGTGCTGTGCATCTCTTCGGAGATGCCAGCAGCTTCCAGCGTCCATCGTCTCTGTCAGGGTGAGTTGGGCAGGGAAATCCCCCCCTCACATCACTCGGAGGATGAGTCATCTTCCGGGTGATGTGATTGGTGATGTATGGGCGTGTGTCAGGGAGGGAAATTTAAAAGCAGAGTACAATGTAATCTGCTTTTAAATGGTTTTTACAGTACAAAAACACCCACAACATGAAATAAAAATAAAAGTACATTTTTAATTTTAGATATCTACTAGACCCTTGTTCGGACATATTTCTGTAACTTACAGGTCTAAAATGTAAAAAAAAAAAAATTTCATGAAAAACAGTGTAACGCTTTTGGTACAGAAATCTAGACATCAGTGTAACGCCCAGGAGGTTAAACAGGCATAATCACTTTCCCTAAAGAAATGTATGATACCACGTCACTTCTTCACCTGACAGCGCTCAAGCCTTTGGAATGGTTGCTAAACCTCTGGCATTGTCAATGAGAGGACGTTACATTTTCCCTTATACCCCGGAAGCAGTGCCACTAGCAGTGGTAGCAGGAAAAGTGGAGGATTACTGGTAATGTTTGGTGGTGGTTCCTTTTAGAATACACAGTCTACAGAAGTTTAGGCTGTATAGTTATCAAAGTGAATTATCACTCTGAAAGGGACAATTCACTTAGTTTAGTGAACAAGGTAACTTTCTGACTTCAGCCACATAATCTGGTACAAGCAATAATAAAGGATAGGAAAAAAGTAAGGATTTCTTATCCTATTTAAGTATCTCAAAATATTAGTAATATGAGTTAAAGCAGTACCCTAACAGGTTTACTAATTGTTTGCAGTTTTTCCTAAACATTTAGCAGTACACTTACTAGTATGTAAGGGTGGCTAGAGCCTTATGGCTGTATATCACTAGCTGGAGAGGCACTGTTGTCTGTGCATTTAGGCAGTGAGGTTTTCATGCGGTTACCATTTCCTTGTGCCAATGAACTATTTCTTGAAGGAAATGTCACATGTTCAACAGGAAATGAATGGGGTTCAGTACTGCCAAATATGCACAGGGAGGGAGTGAGGAGCTTGTAAAGTTCCAGCCTTGCTGGGAGCTGCATGGGATAATATTATCCCACTGCAAGTCAGAACTTGCCTTTAGTTTGAGCTTTGATGATGTCACTACGGTGCTGCTTACTGATCTACTTCCTGGATAAAAAGCAGTGTGATGATCTATTTGCTTTTGACCAATCTATTTTGTGCTTCCTGCACCTCTTGCTTCTTGGATATTCTTTCACAAGATATGGATTGAGGTTTTTGTGATGGTACTACAGGCTTTAATTGATGACTATGTCCCCGCGGGTGAGATTTACCCTCTACTTGTACTGGTGGTGATTGATACAGAAAATGATGGAAAGATAAAATAGGACACAGCAAATAAATAAATCTTGAGGTCCTATTTATTACTTCAAAACTAGAACAATGAAGCTTTGGCTTTACAATCACATTTATTTAGCTAAAATCAATTTTGTATTATTGCAAATAATGTAGCTGTAAAACATATTTTGTCATATGACTGGATCATTAAAACAAGCAGTGAATGGGGTGTTATTAAGCATTTATTTATTGACACAGTCGATGCAGCACCTTTAAACCTTTAAATTCATCCTAATGAGATGGCTTATTTGTTGTACAGTACTACATAATTACTTCCAATTCTAGACATTTCAAAAGTTGGAAGGAAAAGCTGCTGCCTCCTTGCCAAAGCCTTGTTTCTGCCAAGACCTCAATGTGAATAAGTAAAGTAGGGACCAGTGGCATACCAACAAGCGTAGCAAAGGCAAGACTTTGTGAAAACCCTAATGGATTTTAGGCATACTGTTAAGCATATTCTACCATGCTAAACAGTCTGAGGAAAAAAAAATGAATCATAATGTTTGGATAATGTAATTTTATACTGTTGTAATTGTATACTGAAGGAAGAAATATTTTTAATCTGTAAAAAATGGAAGGACTATTGCTGATAATAAATATACTGCCCATAAATGGACTTTTCATAGTAGTCCGATGAGTAAGAAAATATTATCTTTAAAGATAAGTATAATACAGCATATAAGCATATATTCTAATTTATTATACATCATAATAATTTGTATAGATACATTTGCAGTAGGGGTACTTCGAGTAAATGTATTGTGATTCTAGAGATGAGATAAAGGTTATTCTATAGACCCCCTACTCTCTTTTAAAGAATATACACTTACTATTTTGCAGCTTAACAGTATGACTTGTAAACCTAAAATCTCAACTGTTCTCCACGACAGGCATAATAATGTGTTGCCATTAATTTAGAGTCCAATTTCATTCCCCATTAGAAACTCAACTGGAATAAAACAAAATGTTAATTCTTGAATCTAGAAGAAAAGCGAGTAAACTTGGTTTTCCATTAGTGCTATTTTTCTGCTCACCAAACATTTCGAGAAGCTAAACTCGCATTGAATTGCAAAGTCATAACTTGTGCAAATTGCCATAAACCATTTCTTATCAATTTCATTCAAATACTTATTGCATTTAGTATCTCCCAATCTTTCATAAATATTGTTTTTACCATGAAACTGAAAAAAGTACTCTTTGAATTTTGAAGAATAGCATACCTAGGATCCATCTTAGGTTTCTAGGATGCCTAAAGACTAAGGTGACCTAATTTTCAATTTCTCACAACTCATTTATTCTGAGAAAGCCATAAAATATTAACTCACAAAATAAACTCATAACTCCTGCCTGACTCTTACTTGAAAAGAACCCCACTTATTCGCACAAAATGAATGGTTTTTAGTCTTGCAAATTAAATAGAAATTTGCATAATTATTCTGTTTTTAATAATTTTATGGTGAAGAAGGAATATTGCTAAGAATGGAAAAGAATACACACTTCCCTTTTCGCTGCCCTGTTCATTCACTGTCTGGTTTCTTAATTAGTTGCAGAAAATAATAATGGAAATATATACTAAAATAAATACAAAGCCACCATTGCTGATAGATTTTTAAAAATTCTTGTTGCCAAGAACATACATAATAAATATTACTTTGCGATCTATGTTATTACCAATAAAATTATGGGAGAGTATTCTCACACTACTCAATTGGCCTGATTTATTAAAGCTCTCTAAGGCTGGAGAGGATACACTTTTATCAGTGATCCAGCAAGTTTAGAATGAATCTGGTCCAGGATTCAAAACATTTGATAACAACTAGCACATGACTTTGAATAAATCTATTTCAGGTTTGCTGGATCACCCAGCTTCACTAATGAAAGTGTATCCTTTCTGATTTGTACCCACTTAAGCTTTTCCTCTTTCCCTTAAGCGATTTACATTTTTTTACTACTGTATAACAGATTTACAGATAATCCTTTGAAAATTTGACAAATATGTGAGTTAAGATAATGCAATTAAACCTTTCAAAGCTTTACAACATTGGAGTGCCCACGTCAGACTCCTAAATATCTAGAGATCAGGGGTGTAGTCAAAAATGAAGAGGGGGCACAGTACTATCTATGTAAACGTGCCCACCCCACTACACTCCTGCCTATGTGTCACTCAAAGGGGAAGTAACCCCCCAGAGTGACATCATGATACCAGAACCTGCCCACTATCTCTCTTAGGTCTGAGCCT
>NC_092869.1:22942753-22954999 GCF_032062135.1 Pyxicephalus adspersus | reverse complement strand
GGCACGCAGCCCATTCCTGAAAAAAGTTAGGGCACGTTGTTCCCACCCATGCCTTACCCACTACACCTCTGCTAGAAATCCAAAATTTTACAAACAAGCTTACTATGAACTTTATTATTTACATATTTCTTGAAAATGCAGAGAAACATCTTAGAGGTATTTCTATTTTTTGTGTCTTATGTTGTGTTTCTGGGGCAGGAAGTAAAGGGAAATTTTACAAATAGTGAATAGATAGGAAAAAAAAACCTTGGCAGGGTTTTACCCTTCTCTATTTTACCCAAAACTCCAAAAAAAAAAATTCTGTAAGCACATTTTTAAATCTTTTAGAAAGTCAGCTTTTGCATGTGCTCTGCTTGGTCCAGTGGCTCCAGTAACAGGATCTTTGTGATAACTGAAGTTTGTTTTAGGGCCCATTCACACTTGTCCATCCTGCTTTGTGTTAGCACAGATCATATAAAGTGTTACCCCAAAGACATTGCGTTAAGGCAACTCATCCAAATGAATAGGCCGCCAACAGACCAGAACTTGCGCAAGGTCAGATACGCACTATTTTTTCATGTTTTTATATAAAGTGGACAGAACACATTAACACCCCAAATATAGTCAGGAATACCTCTATGCATGCAGTGTGTTTGATGCTAATCCCTTGCAGTGTGCACACCCTGTCCTTTCTCACTGCAGTAGTCACTGCTTTACAGGAATTATTTCAACCACTGCTGTCAGGAAATAGACCTGAACAATTATTGTTACTTTGTATTTACTTTTTTCCATAACATAGATTGTATGGGTTCTATGTTCATTTAAAAAAAAAGAAAGCTGGTAACAGTGTAAGCAATTGGAGTTCAGTACAGGCAGGTTTTACTTGGCAAGATTTCAATTTTTTTTTTTTTTGCAGGTCAAGAGGGACCAAATATTAAAATTTCATTATTAGGGTCTACACACCCCATGACATCACTTGGGTAATAATACAGAGCTGTTAACACCAAAAGTACTTGACACAGTTCTCGCTGTGCTTAAACTACATATAAACAAACTAAGCCCTGGCTCTTAATCTGCCCGTGCACCTAAACCTTATCAATGAATAAAACTTAATTTAATCTTTTTCCTAATCACCTAATATGTAACCCATAATTTAGGCCTAATATGGGGTTATAAACTTCATTTGTCCAACAGGGGAAAAAACATTTAGCTAGATTTCGTCTCTAACCTCAACACCTATCCTCATATAACATAACCCTTGCTTAAACCTCAATCTTTCATTTGTAACCCTCGGTGATAATTAATGCTAATTTGTAGATGTTGAGAATATACCAACTATTACCGCTTTGGCATTTGCGCTGCCTGTAATATTAAATGCTACAGGATCTTTCTTCCTCTAGTTTTATGAAAACATGTTGATTATGTACCATGACATTACTATAATTCTGCCATTTAGAATCATTTTGATAAATTGGCTTTATTACAGCTTTGTTAACATAATTTAACAGTTAACATATTTGTGTATCCATTGTGGTTTTGGCAACATGACACCGGTTCTTCATCTGGGTACATCAGATATGGGAATGCTCGGGCTTGGTATGCTCAGGCTTTGCTAAACTGTTTATTATTGCTGTATACATGCAGCATGATAATAGATCTTTTACCTTGTTACAGGAAAGAGCATTTTGACTACCATTTTTTTGATAAAATTTACAGTACTTTAAAAAAAGAACAAAATTAAAAAGCACCGAAAATAAAGAGCCCATTTTCACTATTTTTGTGTGTTTTATTATTAAATTTTGTAATGTATGCAGTATACAGAATAAGTGGAAACATTTATTTTTATTGGTGAAGATGCATGTAAAATGTACAAAACCTGTCTTTTGTATCAAAATTGTTTATACCAAGGGACCCACCTAAAGATAAATAAAGTTAGGATTTCTTTTGTTATATGGGACATTTAGATTATCTAAACCATTCAGTTCCTGGTAAGTTAGAGTGCCTAGGCATTCCCATACCTAGAGTCTATAGCTGTATATCTGCAAAGTGTGATCCAAGGCACTGCTGCTGACTGCTAGTCTTGAAAAGTTTTGGTGTGAGATTTGCTGATGCCACTTTTATGTTGCTCAAAAGTTATTTTTGCTGAAGACTCTGACTCTAAACAAAACTTTATCTGCACTTAGATTTACATCATTTTATAGTGCAGATTGAAGCATTTTAAGTGGTTATTTATAATGTTAGTGATTATTTCTTTGCCTTGTGCCTGCTATTTTCTGCCCACAGCTCCAAATTTCGGTACTTCCTATATTTGTATAGAAACAATGCTAAAATTAAAATAAATAAATAAAATAACTTGATGAGAATTAGCCACATAGTAATAACATTTACATATTCTTAACACACCTTTTCTAAAGCTTCAAACAATCTGTCCCTAACCTATTTTGGGTGCTTTTAAAATGTGTTCTAATTATACATACGCCTTACATTATAGCAGGGTTATAGGTTTATGTAACACAGCTTCCAAGATGCATTATACAGCAGACAGCTGTATAGGTTGCTTATGACCTCGAAGTACAGGGTAGCCGATATTTTATTATTTATCCTCACAACATGTTTTTTTCTATATGATCTGCTCAACATTTGGCCAGCTGTTGTCTGTGCATTGTTTACATTCAGAGCAAATGCATTCTGACTTAATATGTGCTTGGTTCATTGTTTTTTGTACCTTATTTTTTTTTATATATGACTTCACATTTTTGTGAACTTGACTTTACATGTTTTTCTTATTGTATAAAATTATTGTTACAGTTTTCATTTTTCGCTTTATTGAATATGATCCAATATGTTTGTATGTTGCTGGTTTTAAAAAAATTGCACAAAAAGACAAATAATGACCAGTAAGTGGTTTTTATAAAATCTAATCTAATCAAATAGGCCGCTGTGGGCAACATTTTTAAAGAATAGGTTCACATGCAAAAGATCTGCTTTTGTTTCAGTTGAACAAATGATTTGGATGAGAAGTTTTTATTGCAGAATTGCATTTATTTTGTGTCATGTTTAATTTTATAACACACAGGGAGGCGAGAGTATCACTGCAAGGAGAAACAAGGTGGAACATTAGCACTGAAACAATAGATAAGGAAAAAAAGTATTACCAAGAATAAGCTTGAAGAGGGTTTAATTGGAAGAATAGGAGGAATAGGAACAGGAGGAAAAAACATCATTGATCAGATAAGAAGAAGAGAGAATTACCTAGACCTAATTACCTAAAGCATAGACAAACGGTTGGAAGGGGGGATATCAATGGAAGCATAGACAAGGAGGAGAGAGTATTACCGGAAGTAATATTGGGTTTCCTCCGGGTACTCAGGTTTCCTCCCGTTTTCCAAAAACATGCAGTTAGGGTTAATTGGTTTCCCCCGAATAATTGACCTTAGACTTTGGTAATGACATATGACTATGGTAGGGACATTAGATTGTGAGCTCCTTTGAGGGACAGCTATTGACATGACTATAGACTTTGTAAAGGGCTGTGTAATATGTGTAATAATGTTAGCAGATATGGGGTAAGGGGAGCCACACTGGAGGAATGGACAAAGAAGAGTATAATGTCTTGAAGAGTTATGTCTTGAGAGCAGTTGTGGGACAGAGGGCAAAAAAGAATGAGTACAATTATAAGAATATGAACAACTTCTGTGACTTTGTAAGCCTAAATGTGATACACTGATTGAGTACATACTAGTAGACCAGATATATTTATTGGATTACTCTTCTCATTACTTGTGACTAAATGTAAACTGACATTTCTGAGTTACATAGCTAAGACAACCACAATTAATTACCAGCTTCAGCAGTTATTTTATCATTGAAGGCCTGCAATTAAACTCTTTTTTTCATTACACAAATATGTCAATTTTCTGTCAGAAAAGTATGCAAAAACTGTTTAAAATGTCTAATAATTTCAGTGTTTTTAATTTGATTTGGTTGCTTCCCTTGTAACTGTTAGCAACTGTATGTTCATTCCTCATATTTAACAAAACCTCTCCCCATGTGCCTTTCCTATTAGCTTATGATTCTAGATATCTTAGATTGGAAGGCACATTTCAGCAAACACTGCCATACGTGTGTGTGTTTTTACTCTCCATCTTTTCTCACTGAACAGATTCCTTTAGTTTTTGCTGATTACAAAGTTAACGGGAGAGATAAAATGGAATGATATCAGTAGAGATACAGCGGTATGACCTCTGAACTTGTTTCCAAAAGCTAATCCTTAATTATATATATTATATAAAATGTTTTTTGAAAATGTCTAAAAGATGTGAATATCACTGGGTGTTGTTACTTTCTGTAGACTGTGTGTTAATATGGCTAAATTGTAACAAAGTCCTCCTTTTTTGTGTCATTTATGCAAAAATCGCTTAGTTTACAATGCCAGGAGAAAGTAAAGGGTTGGCACCGTGATGCTTGTGGGGAAACCCTCTCAAAACAGTAGCTGTCCTAAGTGAAGGAAATGTTTCTGATTTACAATGTTTGTTATTTTCAAGCTATGCCTATTTAGCAGTCTGTTTAACAATATCTAATAAGCCCTACTCACACTTCTACACGGTGTGCTTTGGACCCCTTCCCTTTTACCCTTCAAACAATGGCTATTTCACACTTATGATCATATGCAAGATATTTTACAATGCATCCTATTGAACATTTACTGTGACAACAGTTGACTGCAGTCTTTTTTTTCTACCATCATTAAATGTTGCCCTGGGCAAGCATGTCTGCATCCAGCTCTTTAAGTACATAACTTTAGTGAAACACCAATTCAGAGTGCAAGTTCATCAGACAAGGACATGAAAGCTTCAAGATTTGTGCCCTTTATTCCACCCAACTGATTTGTTCATTTTTAGACTTTTTTGGCAATGCCAGTGGTACTGGCTTTTTTTTCATTATCACACTCAGTAATTAAAATAAATACAAAAAAATGGTTTTGTGCATGAGCTCTGGTTGTGCTAGTATTGGTATGATTGTGACATCATTTATGTTTTAGTGTTAGAAGTTGTATCCAGGTCACATACTCTAATGTGGTATGACAATGCTTTGTAAAAAGAATAGGTAGGATTGTTTTATCCATTCAATGTCTTTTTATTCAGTCTTGTATGTTCTAGCTGTGGCCTGTAATGTGTGCCATGTCACTGCATTTGTTTCTTTTCTGAGCAGATGAAAAGGTTCCCCCTAGGACCTGTAAGTGTACTTGTATGCAAGCACACTCTCATCCTTTGTGCTGTCAGATGAATTGATATTTCTTGGACAGGTTCTGTCTGTTTTTTTCTGTTCATATCTGTGCATTGTGGAGTTTTGTGGTATACATTACTTTGATCGTATGCTGTTAAAAATCAATTTTGCAGGTGGTGAACGCTGCAACAATATAGACAACATAAATAAAATTGGGTTACATTTTCAGTCTCAAACAATGTTCTTTATTACATGGAAGTGATCAGTGTGCAGTCATTAGTGGTGTTTGTCAAATATTTTCAGAGAGTAGGAAAAACCTGCTTATTATCTACCAGCATCTAATGTTGTCATTAAATTAATTAAATTGTTTGCATAAAGATAACTCTTCTTGTCTTTTTTCATAATTACAAGGTAACAGTGTAAATTGGTGTATAAAGTTGTTCAACATCCCATGATGATCCTATAATATTCTACTGTTTTCAACAAGATGTTTTTGCTAGAAAATGGAATAATGATGTATAAACTGAGGAAATAAGCACTAGTTTATTACTCTAGGAAGCATACAGCTATAGGTTTCTATACACATAAAGCTCAGATTATCTTACTTGGACATGCAGTTAAAACTGTGTTTCCTCGTGTCGTTCTGTAGTAATCTGCAATTGAAGCAAAGCTTTAAACATGCTGCATTTTACTGGCTTCACAGCCTGAAGCTTTCTCAAAGCCAATGGGAACAAGGTTTAGCATCTGAGTGTTAACGGTCAATTTTTGCTTTCATAAAAAAAAAGCCCGGATTTCAGTCCCTGTTTTGTAAAATTTCTCCAAGTTGACTATGCAGAGATGAATGAAGGCTTATTTAAATATTTAAATAATTTAGTGTACATGCTTTGGGCACAGGTTCACTAATCTGTGTTTATATAATCCCTAACTGCTGGGCATCTCAAATTGCTTCCGAGTGAGTTTTGTTGTCTCTTGTTACATAGCTAGTAGTAGGCACATTCAAGAGAGCTCTTTCTGTAACGTTTCAGACATTTTGCTGCTTGTCCAAGCAAAATGTGTTTAGAGAATTGTGACATACCTGATTCCTGACACCTATTAGAGCAAAAGAAAGATCAGTGTGGTACACAAAACATAAGTCAATAGTTATCTGTTCCCTGATTCAAGTTTGAAAGTATACCTAGGAGCATGCTTTACTTTGTAAAGTGGAAAAAGATGAGTGAGGGCAGGAAAAGCAGTAGTTTGTTGAGTGTTTTTTTGGTAGTAATTTTATTGAGAATGCTGCATTTTGTTTTACTATTCTGGACTGAGTAAAAATCTATGTTTGTCCGAAGCTTGTTTAAAATCACTTAAGCTTTTTTCAAAAAGATGTTTAGAAAGAAAGAAAAATGAATGTCCAAAAAGATTACATTGTCTTTTTAGCTTTTACTGCAGCCATTCCCAACCCTATGGTTCCATCAGAGGCTGCTAGGGGGTTTCGTGAGGTGTGGATAGTTGACCTCCTATCTAATGGTGCCTGCTTAGTTCCAGGACAACATTACTGCAATAATGTTTATGGCTGAGAGACATTTTTACCATCATTTTATAGGGCAATCCCACCTACTGACTACAAATGTAAGAGGTGTTTTTGCCATTGGTCCTCAACAATCTGGTATTACTAAGCATTTACTGAGACCTGAAAACTAATTTAGGGGTTCATTTGGGATCAAAATGTGAGAAAGGCTGGTTTTTAAAGCATTTAGTTGTCTTTTAACATTCCTGTCACCCAGCAGCAGTCATTCTTGATCAAGAGATCCTTCCTGGTACTTGCTACATCAAAAACAAATGGTTCTGAGCGACAAATGAACCATGAATCATGGCTTTTTCATAGTTTATCAGTTGCTCCCATTGGGTTTAATTAACTCCCCCAAAAACAACTAAAGAAAACTGCAGCTGACATGTTTATTGTTCAGTTTGCATTTATGTGTTTCCATCCAAATTGACATAAAGTGCAATACGATAACAGCTAGGAGATGGAGGTAAAAGAAAATTGTCAATGAGTATATAAACAATACTGTAACAGAAGGAGCTGTTGGACAGAAGGTTGGAAAAGCACATCACTGTTGACCAAATTTCCCCTTGTAAAAAGAGTTTCTACCAGATTCACAGATTTATACTCACCGGCCACTTTATTTGGTACATACATTCAATTGTTTGTTAATGCAAATATTTATTCAGTCTATCACATGGCTGCACCTCAGTGCATTTAGGTATGTAGACATTGTCATGATGACCCGCTGAAGTTTAAATAAAGCATCAGATTGGGGGAAGAAAAGCTGGTTTAGGTGACATGGTTGTTGGTGCCAGGCATGCCTGTCTAAGTATTTAAAAACAGCTAATCTGTTGGGACTTTCATGCACAACTGTTATGGTTCAATAAAGGTAAAATATTCACCGAACATTGGTAGTCTGGGCAAAATACCTAGTTGATAACAGAGGTCAGAGGAGATTGAAAAAATCTGCAAGTTTCTTGGCTCTATTCCTCTCCAATCTCTCACGTCCCAGTATCCCTCAGTGCATCAGAACAGGCGCGCCCGGGAAGAATCACTGGCACACACAACTGTACGGTATCAAGCAATCTCCTACTTTATTAAACAAACATTAGTTTATATACAACAACAAATTTGGCGTCGCGCATGCTCATTTAGAATGAATGGAAATTTACTGGACATCCACTAAAATATATGGATTCTTGAAGCAACATAATTTCAGACACGTACAAAACACCTTATTTAAAAAACAATCAACATTATCTGAGTTTAGTAGAATTAACAAGGACACTTGCCTTGGCAGAACATTATGTGGCTCAAGTTGATAGAAGGGCAACAGTAACTCAAATAACCACTCATTACATCCAAGATATGCAAGAGCATCTTTGTATGCACAACAAATTTTAAACGTAGTTGGTCTACAGCAGCAGGAGACCACACCTTATGCAACTCTGGCTAGATGAAAATAATCAAAATGTAATCAAATGTAACCAAAATCTATTAAAAACTAGGGCACAATCAATATTGGATCCACAAATCGTGTGCACAGACTTGTAGTTTTAAAGTGTCGTCTAGTATTTCTTGGCCTGACCCTTTATCTGCTTCCCTGTTGATTTCCTACAGACATAAAATAATTCAGTACCCACTTAGGTGAAAAGGAGAAACACTGTGGGAGTCTTTGGCAAGTATTCTAAATTGGTTCCAAAGAAGATGTGTATGTCATTTACATCTTTATTTCATGCACATTCCTACTTCACCAAAAACTTGAAGTGACAATGTATAGTATGTAATTACTTAGAGTAACTACAGGCAGTCCAAGATATGACATATTTTTTCTACATCTGTTTATGTTTTGAATACATCAGGTCCATAATTAAGTGCAAATTAAAAAAAATGTTTCTGCAAATTTCATAAGCAGTGAGTTTCGTGTTAATAAAATCATTAATTCTGTTGGTGTTATTATTAAGCCTTATTTCTTGTTGTAACACATACATGAAGTTCAAAGTCTTTGCTGAAAGAGACAAGGCAGGTAGCTTTTGTAGTGAATGCATTGAAAACAGATGGGAAATTTGATGACGTATGCAGCCTTTATAACAATGAGATGTCCTTTTTTCTGTTCACCTATCAGATCAAAGTGATGTCCACCTGAGCTTCATTTATATGCTTCTCTATGTGCTCATTTGTTGCTCAAGGCAAATTCAGAATACTAAATTGTAATTAATTCTAGCTCATGCTGATTGTTAAAGCACTGAGATATTACACAGTCGTACAATTGCGTGTTGCATGATGATGCTTGTCAGATCTTATTAGTGTTTCAAACATATAAATATCTGTTCATTAGACAAAATAATTTTGTTGACGCATGCATAAATATATTGTTGCTGTTTGTGAAAAGTCCAACTTTAGTAATGTTTGGTGATAGCAGAAATAAAGAGAAATCTATCCAATAGAATTACAGATTGCAATAAAAAATAGTTATTTTGATTTTAGTAATGCATAGATAAGTTATACCCTCTGGCAGACTTCCATTGCTCTGTGTGTCCCCAGTGGAAAGACTTTTTATTAATTTCCTGTCCCAATAATACAAACTTACGCAATTAAAACTAGGTATTTGAAGAAATTTGTAAGCAGTAGTATCCTTTAGTGAAAATGCTATGTCGTATTATTTGGATCAGTGATTGTTAAACTTTGGGACCCAGGCTGAACTTTGAATTTGTTTGTTATGGCTCGCCACTGTGTGGTCTAGATCAGCTAAGTGCAAAATCGGTGGGTTAGTGGTTAATATATATTTATGCCATAAGTGCTAAACATGACTGTGCCAGAGTCCCGATCCTGCTGCTGCACCAGGTATGGAATCCCAGTGGGATGTTACATTAACAATGTCTCCAGATTTAGAGACATGGGCCTCCACCTCAGCACAGTCAGTGGCGCCATTCCCCTCACATAGACAGGCTAGGATAGGTCAGGTACACCAACCTCAGAAAAAGCCGCTAAGAACAAAAAAGCAATCACTCCCAAAATGTCCAACAAGAGAAAAGTTGATGCAGAAGGAAGACAATGTATTGAAAGATGGGAAAGCAAATATATATTCATGCTTTACAAAAACAAGCATGTTCTTATTTTCAGAACATGATTAATGCACAAGGATTGGGTGTGATATGGAGCCTTGTAAGCTCCTTTGAGCTGGGTCCTCTGCTTTTCCTGTATTATTGTACTTGCCTATTATACAGGTTTGTCACTTGCATCGCCTATTTAAAGTTTAGCTGTATAGCCCTGGTCACACCAGTCCCCCAATCTAACACCGCAGTCTTCACCTATAGCAGCCCCCGCTCAGCCTCGAGAGGCTGGTTATGTCTCCCAGCACTCGGTTGCCCCCAGGACTTACTGCGCAAGGGATGGTGTCTGGGAATGGGCTGGAAGCAACCAGGAGCCCACAGATAGCAGTACCAAGATTCCTACAGCGCAAAGTCCAGAATACATAGCAGAGGTCATACACAAGAGATCAGTCCACCAAATGAAGTAGAAAGGAAAAGGCACAAGCAGAGTTGGGGTCACAAGGGAAAGGTCGGTGCAGGCTGAGTTAAAGCGGGTAGTGAGGAGCAGGCAGGGTCAGCAACAATAAATCAGACAAAAACACACTTCAGCACAGATTGGCCCAGCTAAAGGCTACAACAGGCACTGGTGACTGGGAGCAGAGAGGATATAAGGTCCCAGCAGCCAATAGCAGTGCAGGAGTCAGGAGCCTATTGCCTCTAGAATGCCCTTTAGCTGTGCACAGCCTCACAGAGTGGTGCTGGAGATGTGAGAAATACATCAGGTTGCACAACTAAAGGGAAGCAGAGGCTGCTGCTATCTTATTTTTATCTGACTGCTGCAAATGACATTGCTGGACAGAATAAACAGTGTTTCATACTGCGATGCTCACAGCACAGAGTCGCTGGACAGATGCGCATTTCCTAACATTAGCACTGCATAATATGTTGACTCTCTAGAAATTAAAGTGTATTATATCATTATATTATTAAAATAACTTTATTAATAATATTAATTCAGCTGACATACAGTTACACTGAAGTAAGTATGACATGTTTAATTATATACTCAATTGGTATCCACCATCCAAATGTATGGACTCCTTGTTGTTCAGATACCACAAAAATTTCTATTCATGGTACAGTCATTTTTTTAAAGCCAACTTTCAAGTATGCTGTGGCAGTTTCTGCATATCATATAGCAGTTTTTGCAATCTCCAAAATCTACAAACTACCTCAAAGCAAGCTAACATGAGAAAATCTGCTCTTTCAGCAGCCATATAATTACTGCCGCCTTGTGTGTGCTTCTAGCTCTCTATGTGGCACTAAGTATTATAGGACCAGAGCTAATGATGTTGTTAGCTGTGTTATGGAATTTTAATGTAAATTATATTTGGAATTGTGTGATAAATTGTAACCCAGCTGTTTGATGGTTTCATCTGTATTCCCCTTCTCCACATACTAACAGGCACACATTGCTTTGTACATTCTGTACAGTATAAAGTTTTTAATTGGACTCCATTTGAAACAGAGAGTGCATATTGCTCTCCGCTTTCCAAACTTCACAGTATTTCTGCATACTAGGACCAGCTTTTTGCAGCCCATTCATTAGCAAGGTCAACCCCATAAATAAAGACGAGCTGGTAAAGTACCTTTGGCAATTCATGTTACCATGTTGTCCTCATGATTTTTCTTTTTTCCCCATTTAACTTCCAACTTTCATTGAATTGAATTCCAGCTCTTCCAGAAGCCAGCAAAACTCAATACATGTTTGAAAAGTAAAATGCAAAAAGAAAGATCCAACTATGTCACTAATTGCAGCTATGACACATAGCTAGTCAGCTCGCTCACACAGACAGCAGTGGTCCTGACTGTGGACTGGCCGAGGACAGTCATTTTCTCAGCAGATGGGCTGATTTAAAATATTAGCACTCTTATTTTTGACCTTGTCAATGTTTATGATGGACAGTAGCACACCCCCACCCAGTCCCTGCATGGTGCATGGTCAAAAGCTTTCACTAGAAAAGTATCAATCTTGTTAAATGGCAAACTTTTAACAGATTAGAAGCATTAATGCTTATTGATAAACATGAATAATTATTGAGATAAACAAAGGTATATATAGTTAGCAAACATACTTCCAAAATATAGTAACAAAAACAAGGCAAAATAAATATATATATATATATATATATATATATGGTCTTCACACTGATAAAGCTGTGGGTTGTTACCGCTTCGACTGCTACACCACCTATACCAATCTCCAGGGGTAAGCTTAACCAGTAACTTCATAATTTTCCTTTATTCCTTTTGTTATTACTTTACTATTCTTTAATATTCATTAATTTACTACTCCATATCCCATGTCTATGACATGTTTATCTCATAGTATACCGTATTTTTCGCCGTATAAGACGCTCCGGAATATAAGACGCACCCAATTTTAAAGGAGGAAAATCTAGAAAAAAAAGATTCTGAAAGATT
>NC_092869.1:22927543-22941029 GCF_032062135.1 Pyxicephalus adspersus | reverse complement strand
GGCACAGAGTGATCAGAAGGGGACAATCAATGGCACATGAGTGACAGAAGGGGACAATCAATGGCACATGAGTGATCAGAAGGCGACAATCAATGGCACAGAGTGATCAGAAGGGGACAATCAATGGCACATGAGTGACAGAAGGCGACAATCAATGGCACATGAGTGATCAGAAAGGGACAATCAATGGCACAGAGTGATCAGAAGGTGACAATGAATGGCACATGAGTGATTTTCAACAATAAATGTGTACTGTAGTCTTCTTCATGGAAAAATAAGACATCCCCCTGCAAATAAGACCTAGGGAATATTTTGGCATTTCAAAAAATATAAGACAGTGCCTTTTATAGGGGAAACAGGGTATATATATATATATATTTTTTTTGCCTTGTTTGTTTGCTAACTATATATGCCTTTGTTTATCCCAATAATTTTTAATGTTTATCAGTAAGCATTAATGCTTCTAATCTGTTAAAAGTCTGCCATTTAACACGATTGATACTTTGCTATTGAAAGGTTTTGACCATGTATATATGTAATGTTATAAAACTATTAAGATCACATATACTTATCAGTGCATATCTATGTCAATTATACAGTTGCTCTGAGGTTCTCCATACATCCCCTTATAAAGCCTAGTGGCGAAACACGTCGAGTAGAGACCTAAAACAACCATTTTACGTCAATTTTGAGTTGAGCAATAGATTGTTTACCATCAACAGGCACATCCCTGGGCCCTGGTCTGCTCAGGGCGGCCTGATCATTACATGTTGTATTTTTGTATATCACTTATTGCACATTGTATTTGATTGCTGTGTTTAAATGTCACATAAACAAGAAGTCCAGTAGTAATTGTCCTCACTGATTTTAAAAATAGCACATTCAGCTTAACAATGCACAAAATGCAAATTTCTGTACCATCCAACAAAGACAGTACAGCAGTTACACGGTGTGAACTTAGATGTAGTGTTAGACAATAAAGTCACTCCATTACAAACTACTTTAATTTAAATGTTAAAACAAGCTTACATTGTGAAGTACATTTTTGTTACGTTAGACTCTATGTCCTGCTATCTTCTCTCTATGGGAAGAATCCTGAAAACAAAATTTCCAAGCAATTTCATATCAGTGCTTATTTTTCTGCAGGAGATGATTGAAGTGGATTTTGCAGTACTTCACACAAAGTACCATGCGTATGTTGCACAGAAGCACACAGTCATTGCTTGAACAGATTCAGATACATTTTACAATGGGAAACATCCAATCGAACTTGAAGTTGCCACTTACACACTGATACACAAGTGTAATCCAACATTATCCTCTAAGGCTTATCAGCAGCAAGCGCCAGGCACAGACAAGTAGACACTGAGTTGTCTCTCTATGACATACTTTCATCGCTGCAAGGATAGCTTTTGTCTATGTCCTCACTTAAACTGAAATGTTCAGAACAGCAAGCTTATTTTTCATTTGTAAGACCTTGATCACATATTATTGAAGATTTATATAAAAATGGTAATAGAAGAGATACAGTATTCGGGTTGCCATTTGGCCTCTTTGTTCTGAAAAGGCAAGTAACATTTCTAATCTTCATACTTGTTTTGAGTCATAAAGAAATAAAACCATGAGAACAACCTAAAATCCAAACTACTGAAATCAGCAACAACTTACAGTTAGGTCCATAAATATTTGGACAGAGACAACTTTTTTCTAATTTTGGTTCTGTGCATTACTACATCTAATTTTAAATGAAACAACTCAGATGCAGTTGAACTGCAGACTTTCAGCTTTAATTCAGTGGGTTTATACAATCACTTCATTTCAGGGGCTCAAAAGTAATTGGACAATTGGCTATTTCATGGGCTGGTGTGGGCAATTCCTTTGGTATGTCATTATCAATTAAGCAGATAAAAGGCCTGGAATTGATTTGAGGGGGAGAGCTTGTATGTGGAAGATTTTGCTGTGAACAGACAACATGTAGTCAAAGGATCTCTCCATGCAGGTGAAACAAGCCATCCTTAAGCTGCAAAAACAGAAAAAACCCATCCGAGAAATTACTACAATATTAGGAGTGTCAAAATCTACAGTTTTGTACATCATGAGAAAGAAACAAAGCACTGGTGAGCTCAGCAACGCCAAAAGTCCTGGACGTCCACAGAAGACAACAGTGGTGGATCACCGAATCATTTCCATGGTGAAGAGAAACCCCTTCACAACAGCCAACCAAGTGAACAACACTCTTGAGGAAGTAGGCGTATCGATATCCAAGTCTACCATATAGAGAAGACTGCATGAAAGTAAATACAGAGGGTGCACTGCAAGGTGCAAGCCACTCATAAGCCCCAGGAATCGAAAAGATAGATTGGACTTTGCTCAAAAACATCTAAAAAAGTCAGCACAGTTCTGGAAAAACATTCTTTGGACAGATGAAAGATGCAACCAAGATCAACCTTTACCAGAATGATGGCAAGAAAAAAGTATGGAGAAGGCGTGGAACAGCTCACGATCCAAAGCATAGCACAACATCTGTAAAACATGGCGGAGGCAGTGTGATGGCTTGGGCGTGCATGGCTCCCATGGCACTGGGACACTAGTGTTTATACATGATGTGACACAGGACAAAGGCAGCCGGATGAATTCTGAGATGTTCAGAGACATACTGTCTGCTCAGCTAAATGCAGTCAAATTGATTGGGAGGCCTTTCTTAATATAGATGGACAATGACCCAAAACATACAGCCAAAGCAACCCAGGAGTTTATTAAAGCAAATAAGTGGAATATTCTTGAATAGTCAAGTCAGTCACCTGATCTGAACCTAATTGAGCTTGCATTTCACTTGTTGAAGACTAAACTTAGGACAGAAAGGCCCACAAACAAACAGCAACTGGAAGCCGCTGCAGTAAAGGCCTGGCAGAGCATTAAAATGGAGGAAACCCGGCATCTGGTGATGTCCATGAGTTCAAGACTACAGGCTGCCATTACCAGCAAAGGGTTTTCAACCAAGTATTAAAAATTAACATTTTATTTTCAGCTTTTTAATTTGTACAATTACATTTGAGCCCCTGAAATGAAGTGATTGTGTTAAAAAAAAGCTTTAGTTCCTCACATTTTTATGAAATCTTTTTATTATACCCACTGAAATAAAGCTGAAAGTCTGCAGTTCAACTGTATCTGAGTTGTTTCATTTCAAATTGATTGTGGTAATGTACGGAACCAAAATTAGAAAAAAGGTGTCTCTGTCCAAATATTTATGGACCTAACTGTACATATTTCGCTTAAAGCAGAAGTAAACCTCTTTCCTTCACTTCAGTGGCACCAACTCAGTACTTTTAGGTTGGTCAGTGTGTTATGTTGCAGAAGAAATATAGCATATCTTTTGTATAATCATATTTTTATTATTTACTCCCAATTCTACTTTAATACTGAATTCCATTACTTAAGTGCAAATTAAAAAGCATGTGTAGCTATTGAGATATTGTTGAACTACAAGTTACAACATTATCCATAAAGATAAGCGAAAGTGATGAAATATTGCTTCCCCAATGCTAACATTCTGAAATTGTTAATTAGTATCTGGATTGTAATGGCTCCCACAAATGGATGCTAATGGTTTTTTGGGCAGAGTGCAGTTAAAGGAAGTAAGTAGATGACTAGGAACTACATTGCCAGTGCTAGAGAAAACAGTAATCTGCATTTATTTTTAATGCTCAAAATAGTTTGCTTTGATTTGCACTTTTTTCATGTAAAACATGAATTGTTTTGTCATCAATGATACATTTACTTTGTTTAGAATGTTAAATTTTTTTAAACTTTTCTACTTTTTTTGTACTGGGTTTATAATATTATTTGCAAATAAACCTTTACGTTTAATATACACTTCTGACTTGGAATGATTGTATTTGCTAATAGCTTTAGGTGCTTCTGCATCCTAGTTTGCTACTCAAGGGTTAGCATACACATAACAAAAACGTCTCCAGTATCAGTAATTTACACATCTGTTAGCAAATTCACCTCTGTGAGCTTTACAGTCCAAAAATTATGTTTACATATTAACACTACCCACAGTCAACCTTTATCCATTTGAAACCCTCCCTGACTCCCACCACATTGCTGGTCTACATTATATATACAACAGCAACCAGCATTCCCATCGGCTGGTGGTTGTCAGGGGTGGTACCACTATGGTAGGGATAGATAAATTAGGCACTCATATACTGAGAATTTGCCCAAATTGACCCAGTGTTTCGGGTAATTCATAGCTGAACTCACATAAGATATCACTGAATGGATAGATCATTGTGGGACATCACACATCTCTATGAATGGATGGATGGATGGATCATTGTGGGACACTTTAGACATCCCAGGATCTTTCAAAGAAAAGTATTAGTTAAAAAAAAAAAAAAGGTATTACACTATGGTTTGGTTATGTTTGTTTGCAGGGATTTTTTCCTGAACAAGGGGGGTTGATATCTGGATGCCCCCTTATTACAAGGGGAGCTTCCAGATCTCCTCACCCCACAACACAGAGATCGGGATATGGTGGCCATTCCCTCCAATGAGGGCCTTTCTCATCGTTGGGAGCGGGCAGGGGTATGGTTTTTGCCAAAAGGGGAGGAGATATATGCTTTTCACCCCTATCCTTTTTTGAGAAAACCAGATTCCAGTGGCCTTTTTATGCAAAGGGGAAGGGACATGCAAGCCCATCCTAAGTGTATTAAAGGTTCTGGTTTAATTATTGGTGTTGTGAGTGGGAAATGCTTTTATATTTATTTTTTAAGTCTGAGTGAATCTGTGACAGCTGCCATCACAGTCTACTGGCCCGGATTGGCTAAGCTGTGCTATACTGTCAGTGACTGATATAGAATCCAGCTGAATCTTATCACTTGACCTCAGAGATGTTTGGCTTTATTTTTTTTGAGCCAAATTTCCAATGTTTGGGTCAATTTTGACACTGACCCAAACACTAACTATAAGTAACGCTATTATGTTAGGAGAGGTGACAGAGGTGACAGATCCGCAACCTAATGTGGGCCATTACCCACAGTTTGAGAACCACTTCTTTATATATAAGGTTAGGATCTTGAGTTCTACATAAAGACATTTGAGTCATCGTTTTGTTGCTGTGACTTTTAATGTATTTATAGCTACAGTAATTTACCAACAAAGGGGTGAATCATACCTGGTTACTAAACAAAGCTATATACCTCATCAGACATTGACCTAAACAGGTGCTTGAATATGGAATTTAGATAATGTATATGCATTCAAGTAAAGGTTTTGGATCCATTTGCTGCTTTGCATTGTTCGTTTGCAATATTCTGCCAGCTGGGCTTTGTTTTATTAACTTCTAATAAAGATACTGAGGAGTTAGATTGAAGCATCTTGTGTTACAGTCTTTTGTTTGCTATACAGATAAAAATCCATGTGACAAAAGTCTGTTCAATATTATTTTTTTCCTCTCAGAATGCAAATGTCTTAATCCTATTATTAACGGAAGCAATAAGGGCTATTTCCTACATCACCTACTGTGATTATTACACAGACCTTATCTATTACAGATGTTGTTTATAGAACAGATCACATGACATCATCTCCGCCAATATAAATATGTTTTCAAAAACTGCTAAGTCGATGGCTTCAAGACAAAGAATTGTACTGTTCTCTTCTTTGAGAGTAACTGGCTTGGAACAGTTTCATCCTAGATATTTTTACTTGTACATAATTGTTTTTTTTTTCAAGCTGCTATTTTATAATCCTTTTGAATAAAAATGTACTAATCACCTTTTTCTTGGTGTGTTGTGTAACTATCCACCTATGGATTGCAGATGCTGTTCAGATTACTACAGCCAAGGGTAACTTCTTGGACCATTCAACCAAATATATGCCTTGTAATATTAATAGCTGTTTTCTGTATTCCATACATAATATGCAATGCTAATTTGGGAATTTATAGTTGCTGTTTTGCAGTTATAATACAGCAAAAATCATTTTAGTTTAAATTAGATCCACCTTAATGGGATTAGAAGTTTGCTTCAAAACCTGTTTAATTTTGTTGCAATGGTATTTTAACTTGAAAGATTTTTTAAAGCTGGGCAGATGTAACATACACAAATTAATGCAGCCTTGTATTCATTAATGTGTCATTCAGTGTGGGTGTGGTAAAACAGTTGCATGTAGCATTAGAAAAATGCACAGCCATGCTACCAAAGAGAGAAGAGGTTTTTAACAGTAAACTGCTTAAAACAGCCTGCAAAAATGGCTAATGTGAACTAAACTTTAGGCTGTGTTTAGACTGGTAGTTGCAGAATAATTACTGCTTCCTTGTGCTAGTGAATAGCTGCCTCTGGGAAAGATGCTTCATGCACCATCTACCTAAGCGGCCCAATAGAGAATGAATGGGGGCGGCAGTGACTGGTAGGAATGGTAGCACTGGTTCTTTAGAAAACAGTGCTCCTGTGCAAGAACTGGGTGGTAGCTGGCAAGGTGCTAACCACAGGGAGTTGTACAGAACTGCTTGCTTCCACTTCAGGTCTGAGCCTGCCCTAATATAGAAACCTAAACCCTGCCAGACCAGGGCTCAGCTTTGGGTGACAAATAGTTATGATCCTCCCTTTAGCAAACTGTCAATAATTGCTTCAGCTTTTCAGTTCTACTAGCAGAGGGGTGTCAATCTCAAAATCACAGAGCGCCGAAATTAAAAACTTAGACCAAGTCAGGGGCCAAACTTGAATTTTTTTGAAAAAATTGAGGAAGTTTACTACTTCATCCATAACTAACAAAAACAAACTCATCTACACAAACTTTAGGTTTGAAAAGACTAATTTTTATCTATCTATTCAGCCTGGGTGTTATTTATCCTCTCACATCACAAGTTTGTCTGACACTAAATATTACACTATGCAGTCTCTAATGGATTGAAACAAACACATTGCCCCTGGTAGTCAGGCACCATGTGATCATTGCCTAGGCTTTGTGTCACATGATGGGTGTACAGGAATAATGTCTATGTATTGCATGTATTGAAAATGATGATGTGAGGTGGTAACGCGAGTGGGCCAGATGTAGCTCATTTTTGGAATTCTTTGGGGGGGCCCAAAAAAAAAGGACCTTGAGGGACAGATTTGGCCCCCAGGCCATAGTTTGACACCCCTGTACTAACAGAAGTTTGGAAGTAAGAATGATAAATATTGGGCAAAAGATACAGTTGGTCTGATTTATCTAAGCTCTCCAAGGCTGGAGTGGATCCTGATGAAAGTGTATCCTCTCCAGCCTTGGAGAGCTTAATTAAATTAGGCCCATTGTATTAATCGTCCCAATCCTTCAAGCAGAGCTGGCAGGCTGTCCAGACTCATTGACATCATTCTCTGTAGGAAGCCTGGACTAAGCATCTGTATGATGAGAGCCAGATTGCTGAGCAGAAACTGAAAATCCTTTCTTTCTAGGGAGAACACTGCTGTGCTGCCAGCTTTGCAGGGTATGGGAGACATATGACACCTGTATGTTCAGTATCTGCTCTACAGGATCCTGTGTGCTCCAGTGCATCCTCAGCAGTGTTTTTAAGCACCCTGGTAATGACTTTGGACAAGTGTCCTTGATCAAACAGCCTAAATATGCCACCACAGCGAAAAAGTAAAGTAGAACTGCAATACGTGGTGATTTTGGTAAATTAGATGGTCTAAAATATGTAAGAACAGGCTAAAAGGATGTATAGTTTAATGCATAAGGTATACTTTGTAAATGATTGCTAAATATGATGGAAAGTATTCTTTATTCCAGTGGTCTGCAAGTAGTTAATATACATTTCAATTGTTTTGCCCACTGTAGTGACCTTAGCCACAAGTCCTCCAAGCAGTGATGTAGGAGATGTAGTGCTTAAACTTGTCTGTTCAGCATTTCGTGTTTAGCACACAGCTTCTATAGGTGAAAATTACATACTTTAGTTATATTTGCACCTCTAGGAATTTGTATTTGATATTGCAAGATCTGCAGCTCATTCTTATGCTTTGGTCAAGTCCATGCCATGAGATATGATGCCATTATGTGCATGATCATCAAGCAGAATAAAGTCTAAATAATTTTATAGTTTGGTGTGTAATGGCTGTCCATGCAGTGGCGGTGCTGCAAAACCAGAGATAAGAGGCTTATTTCATGCTACTGAATTGATTTAGCATGTCTCGCTTACAGGGCAGCTGGCCTTTTTCTTCTGGTAGTGAAAGGTGATTGATGAAGGACAGAAAAATCATAAGGTGGAAGTGTTCTTGTGTCACCTTGGTGAAGATCTGTAAGACAGGTGGTAAAACCCCCAGGAGATCCAATGTCACTACCCATTTGTACCTTCCACTCTGCCAGCATAAACAAACTAAAAATTATATAGGTTGTCCTCATAACCCTTAGGTATTTATCAAAATAGGGTAAGATTTTTGTATTATTTCTTGAAAAGAGTTTAGAAACAAGTCGTCTTCTTCCATAAAAGGTGGATGAAGTTTCTTCTAATGAGGATGAAATGCCCTCCTGCTGTCCTCTCATGCTTCTCATTCATCTTCTGTGCTTCTGCCTGAATATGAGCTGTCCTTGTTAGATTTGCAGCATGCTTACCTAAGGACATGCAATCATATGACATGTTTCTTCTTGACAAAATGTCAATATGTTCTGCTAGTAAGAAATATACAAAGCCTTTTTCACAACACTATGTTTAGCTGAAGAAGCTTTATAATTGAGTAATTAAAAATTGTTGATCATAACTAGGTTTTATTGTACATCTTTATGTTGCAAACAGAAATAAATTATTACTCTTAACCTAAAATGCCTAAAATTCACAATGGCAGTAAATGCCCTTGGAGCTGCTGGCAGTGGGTTTTCTTTCATCTGTAGGACTGCATGAGCATATTGGGTAGGGTAAGGACTGTCTGGGCATATTTTATAATTGCATGGTTGAAATGATACTTTTAAACAGTAACTGGGAGCTGGTTCTTGGTCAGGTGTCCTGGCATAATGTGCAAGTATGTATAGCATGTTTGTACATAGTGGAAAATGTACTATTGCTTCCGTCTTCTTCTTTTTCCTCTCTTGCGGTCTTCCTTATAGGGCTCATCTAATGACATTCTTCAGCAGATATCACACATTGTGCCTGATTTTTTAAAGCTCTCCAAGGCTGGGGAGGATACAATTTTATCAGTGAACCTGGGTGATCCAGCAAACCTGGTTTGGATCTGGTCCGGGATTGAAAACATGTATTATTCAAATAGCAAATTAATTTTAGGAAATACATTCCAGGTTTCCTGGATCACCCAGGTTCATTGATTAAAGTGTATCCTCTCCAGCTTTGGAGAGTTGTAATAAACTAGGCACCATTGAGTGTGTACACTACATTGCATATGAATATTTAGAAGATTATACATTTCAAGTAAATTGCCTCTTACCATTTTTTTTTCAGTTCTACTTTTTTAATGTTTATTTTGAGCCTTGACCATAATAAACAAATTACAAAATCACCATACTTGTTTTCTCTCTAAAATTAGCTTTTTATGTGGCTTGTTCCCATGTTAACAATTATTGCGGTGCTGCTGTACTTGATAATTAGCACCATGACTAATACACAGGTGCCAAGCCAGGTGGTTCTACAGCACAGGTTTACTTGATCTGTTTTTTAAGGGAAGTAAATATTACTACCTTACCAAGCTAGTGCTCAAAAGACCGTACAAATTTAGATTATTGTTATAGTTAAGGGAAACGTATTAAGGTGTTGGTGATAACATACAGTTGTGTTCAGAATATTAGCAGTGTGTTTAAAAAAGTTAATGGATCTGGAAATTCTTACGAAAGCTTTTATTTCCATACACACAAATGCATTGGGAAATTGGAAAATCTAATTCCAATTAAAAACAGGAAAAAAAATTATCCAATTTTGCGTATTCCATTTCCGAAAGGGAAAAAAAGGGGAGGGAATTTTTGGCTGTTTAAAAATAATAGCAGTGTCTACACTTTTCTTTGCAAACCTAAAAAATGATTGCGTAAACTGAAAAATGTTTTAGGATTTTACTTTCCTTTGAATAATTAAACTAATGTTTAGTTGTATAAACACTGTTTCTGAGAACTGCTGCACACCTGTGTTGTATGGAGTCAACTTTCAACTTCTGGCACCTGTGAACAGGTATTTCAGTTCTGAATGATTGGATGATACATTTTTACAAACTGCGGCCCCTAGACCCAAAAAGAACAATCTTGCTTTCATCATTTAACAAAATATTGTGCCATTTCTCGTTAGGCCAGTCATTGGGCCTGATTTATCAAATCTCTCCAAGGCTGGAGAGAATACACTTTCAGCAGTGAAGCTGGGTGATCCAGCAAACTTGTACTGGATCTGGTCAAGAAGTCAAAACATTTGCTAACAAATAGCAAATTACTTTTAAAAATCAATTCCAGGGTTGCTGGATCACCCAGCTTGACTGATGAAAATGTTTGCTCTTAACCCTTGTTCTTCAGCAAACGTTGACCTTTTGAGCTCATCATTTTTTAAATATTGTAATTTTTCAATATTGTGGGGGGTTCTTGCCAATAGCTTGGCTTCACATAGAAGTCTTCTCAGTGTAAACGGACTCACAGGTAACCTTACACCTTATTACCATATTGGTTATTCCTCAATCCATTTGAATGGTAGTTTTTCTTTTTCTTCCACGTCTTTCAGGTTTTGGTTGACATTTTGAAGCATTTAAGATCATTTTAGCTGAGCAGCCTATCATTTTCTGCTTTTCTTTTTATGTTTTCCTCTTTTCAGCCAACTCTTTAATCAAAGTATACTGTTCTTCTAAACAATGTCTGGAACCACCCCTTTTTCTCAGATTTTTCTCAGGTCATAATTGACACCTGAACCTTTCACACAGTAAATAACCTCACTACTTAAACAACCTCACATTTTCTTTTCTTTACTTTCTGTAAAGGAATGACACAAATGTGATACATTTTTCTTCATATTTTGATGTCGAATAGAATGTGCAGCGTTCCAATGTGTTTTCGTGTATGGGAATAAAGCTATTATAAGGATTTTCAGCTTTATTCACTTGTTAAACACACTGCTATTATTCTGAACACAACTGTTTGTACCTTCTGAGTATGTGTGTATATATATATATATATATATATATATATATATATATATATACACCACTGTAGCATATATAGCATCTGTACAGCTTTATGTTTCTTTGACCTAGATGCTTCGTTTTGGGCAGAAAAATGTTAACCACTTCAGTAACAACATACTAAACCTTTCTACCAGACCTGTAATGTAATCCAGTTGATTTGACCTCCTTCAACCAAGAAGTACTATTACACAGCCGCTAGATACACGGCTGCTTCCCATCTTCAGACAGGCTCCAAGCCCAGACAGTGTTGTGCCCGTTGCACCTTTGGAATCTTCTTGACCCCTCTCCATGCTGTCCATAGGATGATGACTGTTCATAACACTATACTTCCAAGTAACTATGGCAAATGTTTTTAATAATAAAGTATGTGCAGCTGTAATTGGATGCCCCCATTTCCTCTGCTTTGCTTACAACTGTGAATATTAGTCTTTGCTTTGAGGTGCTGCAGTTCTAAGTTCTTAGTGGACCTTGTATGATCTTACTTTGAATGTAATTTATGTATTATTTTGGACTTTAGCCACCCGAGCGATAAACCCGACCTTGGTTCGGGTTAAAAAAAATTACAATTATCGATAAACCCGAACTTTTCTCACTGTATGAAAATACAGTGAGAAAAGTTCGGGTTTATCGATCACTTACCTGGTCCCGCTGCGATCATCTAGCGTCGTCCTCCAGCGTCGTGTTCCAGCGTCGTCCTCCAGCGTCGATCTCCAGCGTCGTCCTCCAGTGTCGGGTGCCCTCTCCGAGAAGAAGAAGCCGGCCGGCGGAGAAGAAGAAGCCGGCTGGCTTCTTCTTCGCCCGTAGCGTGTGCGTGTCCCTCGGCGATGACGTCGGCGCGTGTGCGGGAAATTCAAATTGAATCTCATTCAAACACATTTTGTATTGGATTGAATACAAACTCCTGTATCCTATCCAATTCAATACAAAATAATTCAAAATAAATACAAAGTATGTAATTGGTAAATTCAAACTCTCATTTTGTATTGGATTGGATACAGGAGTTTGTATTCAATCCAATACAAAATGAGAGTTGGAATTTTGTTCTCATTTTGTATTGGATTGAATACAAAGTCCTGTATCCAATCCAATACAAAATAATAGAAAATATATTTATGTGGTTTTGTCTATAGGTATGTGACGGACACTAGGGAGGTGTTTTAGAAAAATATATTACTATACAGTATACCGAATTATCGCATTTTCAGTATTTTTCATTTATTTATGTATTCTTGTTTAAGCTGATTTTTTGTGTCTTTTATTTAATTTTATTAAAAGTATTTTTTTTTTTTTTACATGATTGTGTGTTTCAAACATTTTTTATATTCATGATATCTACTAGAACCCTGTTCAGACATATTTCTGTAAGTTACAGGTCTACAATTTAAAAAAAAAAAATTTCATGAAAAACAGTGTACCGCTTTTGGAACAGAAATCTAGACATCAGTGTAACGCCCAGGTGGTTAAAGGAACCACAAGTTTTTTTTTTCCTACTTGTTATTAGACTTTCCATGAAAACTGTATGGATCCAATTCCATTATATTCCTATTTCTGCTAGCTGACTCTACTGACTTGTGCTTCAGAGCCATTATCTTGGCATACAGTAGACTAGCACTGGCAAGTCCAGATACATAAAATTAACAACAGGTCAGCTATAAGTTGGTCAGTTCAGAAGCAGTCAAGCAATCATGTTTTTTTTTTTTTTTACCACAGCTGTATAAATGTAATTCAATTTCAGACCTCTCACTTGCTTTAAACAATCCCCTCAGGGTTTTTTCACACTTTTCATTCAATGTGAAGGATTAGTGTTTACATGGGTCGAACAAATGTTAGCACTGAAAATAATGAGTAAAAATATTTTTGTGATTTAGTAAGAATAAGTAAGGTGTTTATTCATAGGGCTACTGTTCTGACAGTATACTGAGAAGGGGCCACAGGGTTCCTGCATGCAATGGCTCCTACAAATCTTCATCTTTAGGTTTTCATATTTTTATATATTATTAATATTATAAACTGTATTTAACCACCTGGGGGTTTACCCTGAAACAGGCTCAGGGTAGATAAAAATAGAAACACGCGTTACAGTGCAATCCGATTGTCATACAACATTGTACGACAATTGTATTACAACTGAAAAAAAACACTTACCTTGTCCCCGCAGCTCCTCTGGAGACGTCTTCTCTCTTCAGCCTTCACCCGGTGTGTGCAGTGACGATCTCCGGGGTTTCCCGATGACGTCGCTGCAAGCGTTGGTGCGGGCGGGAAATTCAAATCACTTTGCATTGAACTCAATACAAAAAAGCAGTATTAAGTCAAATACAAAGAAATCTTTATATAATATATATATA